>NW_025728364.1:0-36411 GCF_021461385.2 Schistocerca piceifrons | reverse complement strand
CCTTGTGTATTAAATTCGGATGCAAACTCTGTGTTTCGTCGTCAATAAGAAGGTCCAAGTGATACAGTAAACCTGAAGTGAAGCATCGGAATCTAAAAGTGGACTCACTGGAGAGGTTTACATCATAGAAAGTGAGAGTGTCAGTCCTCTTGTACTTAAGTCGGCTTTGTGCCTTTTGTATTAAATTCGGATGCAATTTCTGTGTTTCATCGTCAATTAGAAGGTAAATGGTATACATTAAACCTGAAGTGAAGCATCGGAAACTATAACTGGACTCACAGGAGAGGTACAAATCATAGAAAGTGAGAGGGTCAGTCCGCTTGTACTTAAGCAGGCATTGTGCCTTTTGTATTTCATTCGGATGCTATTTCTGTGTTTCATCGTCAATAAGAAGGTCCAAGGGATACAGTACACCTGAACTGAAGCATCGAAATCTAAAACTGGACTCACAGGAGTGGTTCAAATCATAGAATGTGGGAGTCTCAGTCCTCTTGTACTTAAGTCGACATTGTGCCTTTTGTATTAAATTCGGATGCAATTTCTGTGTTTCATCGTCAATACGAAGGTCCAAGGGATATAGTAAACCTGAAGTGAAGCATCGGAATCCAAAACTGACTATCTGGAGAGATTCAAATCATAGAAAGTGAGAGTGTCAGTCCTCTTGTACTTAAGTCAGCGTTGTGCCTTTTGCATTAAATTCCGATGCAATTTCTGTGTTTCATCGTCAATAACAAGGTGCAAGGTCTACAGTAAACCTGAAGTGAAGCATCAGAATCTAAAACTGGACTCACAGGAGAGGCTCAAATCATAGAAAGTGAGAGTGTCAGTCCTCATGTACTTAAGTCGGCTTTGTGCCTTTTGAATTTAATTCCGTCGCAATTTATGTGTTTCATCGTCAATAAGAAGGTGCAAGGTATACAGTAAACCTGAAGTGAAGCATCGGAATCTAAAACTGGACTAACTTGAGAAGTTCAAATCACAGAAAGTGAGAGTGTCAGTCCTGTTGTACTTGAGTCGGCACTGTGCCTTTTGTATTACATTCGGATGCAATTTCTGTCTATCATCGTCAATAAGAAGGTCCAAGGGATACAGTAAATCTGAAGTGAAGCATCGGAATCTAAAACTGGACTCACAGGAGAGGTTCAAATCATGGAAAGTGAGAGTGTCACTCCTCTATCACTTAAGTCGGCGTTGTGCCTTTTGTATTAAATTCCGACGCAATTTCTTTGTTTCATCGTCAATGGAAGGTCCAAGGGATACAGTAAATCTGAAGTGAAGCATCGGAATCTAAAACTGGACTCACAGAAGAGGTTCAAATCATAGAAAGAGAGAGTGTCAGTCCTCTTGTACTTAAGTCGGCATTAAGCTTTTGTATTAAATTCGGATGCAATTTCCGTCTTTCATCGTCAATAAGAAGGTGCAAGGTATACTGTAAACCAGAAGTGAAGCATCGTAATCTAAAACTGGACTCACAGGAGAGGTTCAAAGCATAGAAAGTTAAAGTGTCAGTCTTCTTGTACTTAAGTCGGCATTGTGCCTTTTGTATTAAATTCGAATGCAATTTCTGTGTTTCATCGTCAATAACAAGGTCCAGGGGATACAGTAAACCTGAATTGAAGCATCGGAATCTTAAACTAGACCCGCACGAGAGGTTCAAATCATAGAAAGTTAGAGTGTCTGTCCACTTGTACTTAGGTCGGCAATTTGCCTTTTGTATTAAATTCGGATGCAAACTCTGTGTTTCATCGTCGATAAGAAGGTCCAAGTGATACAGTAAACCTGAAGTGAAGCATCGGAATCTAAAACTGGACTCACAGGAGAGGTTTAAATCGTGGAAAGTGAGAGTGTCAGTCCTCTTGTACTTAAGTCGGCATTGTGCCTTTTGTATTAAATTCGGATGCAATTTCTGTGTTTCATCGTCAATTAGAAGGTAAAAGGTATACAGTAAACCTGAAGTGAAGGATCGGAATCTAAATTGGACTCACTGGAGAGGTACAAATCATAGAAAGTGAGAGGGTCAGTCCGCTTGTAGTTAAGTAGGCATTGTGCCTTTTGTATTAAATTCGGATGCAATTTCTGTGTTTCATCGTCAATAAGAAGGTCCAAGGGATACAGTAAACCTGAAGTGACGCATCGAAATCTAAAACTGGACTCACAGGATAGGTTCAAATCATAGAAAGTTAGTGTGTCAGTCCTCTTGTTCTTAAGTCGGCATTGTGCCTTTTGTATTAAATTCGGATGCTATTTCTGTGTTTCATCGACAATAAGAAGGTCCAAGGGATACAGTAAACCTGAACTGAAGCATCGGAATCTAAAACTGGACTCACAGGAGTGGTTCAAATCATAGAAAGTGAGAGTGTCAGTCCTCTTGTACTTAAGTCGGCATTGTGCCTTTTGTATTAAATTCGGATGCAATCTCTGTGTTTCATCGTCAATACGAAGGTCCAAGGGATATAGTAAACCCGAAGTGAAGCATCGGAATCCAAAAGTGAACTATCTGGAGAGATTCAAATCATAGAAAGTGAGAGTGTCAGTCCTCTTGTACTTAAGTCGGCGATGTGCTTTTTGTATTAAATTCCGATGCAATTTCTGTGTTTCATCGTCAATAAGAAGGTGCAAGGTCTACAGTAAACCTGAAGTGAAGCTTCGGAATCTAAAACTGGACTCACAGGGGAGGTTCAAATCAGAGAAAGTGAGAGTGTCAGTCCTCTTGTACTTGAGTCGGCATTGTGCCTTTTGTATTAAATTCGGATGCAATTTCTGTGTTTCATCGTCAATTAGAAGGTAAAAGGTATACAGTAAACCTGAAGTGAAGCATCGGAATCTAAATTGGACTCACTGGAGAGGTACAAATCATAGAAAGTGAGAGGGTCAGTCCGCTTGTAGTTAAGTAGGCATTGTGCCTTTTGTATTAAATTCGGATGCAATTTCTGTGTTTCATCGTCAATAAGAAGGTCCAAGGGATACAGTAAACCTGAAGTGACGCATCGAAATCTAAAACTGGACTCACAGGATAGGTTCAAATCATAGAAAGTTAGTGTGTCAGTCCTCTTGTTCTTAAGTCGGCATTGTGCCTTTTGTATTAAATTCGGATGCTATTTCTGTGTTTCATCGTCAATAAGAAGGTCCAAGGGATACAGTAAACCTGAACTGAAGCATCGGAATCTAAAACTGGACTCACAGGAGTGGTTCAAATCATAGAAAGTGAGAGTGTCAGTCCTCTTGTACTTAAGTCGGCATTGTGCCTTTTGTATTAAATTCGGATGCAATCTCTGTGTTTCATCGTCAATACGAAGGTCCAAGGGATATAGTAAACCCGAAGTGAAGCATCGGAATCCAAAAGTGAACTATCTGGAGAGATTCAAATCATAGAAAGTGAGAGTGTCAGTCCTCTTGTACTTAAGTCGGCGATGTGCTTTTTGTATTAAATTCCGATGCAATTTCTGTGTTTCATCGTCAATAATAAGAAGGTGCAAGGTCTACTGTAAACCTGAAGTGAAGCTTCGGAATCTAAAACTGGACTCACAGGGGAGGTTCAAATCATAGAAAGTGAGAGTGTCAGTCCTCTTGTACTTGAGTCGGCATTGTGCCTTTTGTATTAAATTCGGATGCAATTTCTGTGTTTCATCGTCAATAAGAAGGTCCAAGGGATACAGTAACCCTGAAGTGAAGCATCGGAATCTAAAACTGGACTTACAGGAGAGGTTCAAATGATAGATAGTGAGAGTGTCAGTATTCTTGTACTTAAGTCGGCATTGAGCCATTTGTATTAAATTCGGATGCAATTTCTGTGTTTCATCGTCAATAAGATGGTCCAAGGGATATAGTAAACCTGAAGTGAAGCATCGGAATCCGAAACTGAACTATCTGGAGAGATTCAAATCATAGAAAGTGAGAGTGTCAGTCTTCTTGTACTTAAGTCGGCGTTGTGCATTTGTATTAAATTCCGATGCAATTTCTGTGTTTCATCGTCAATAAGAAGGTGCAAGGTCTACAGTAAACCCGAAGTGAAGCTTCGGAATCTAAAACTGGACTCACAGGGGAGGTTCAAATCATAGAAAGTGAGTGTGTCAGCCCTCTTGTACTTAGGTCGGCATTGTGCCTTTTGTTTTAAATTCCGATGCAATTTCTGTGTTTCATCGTCAATAAGTAGGTGCAAGGTGTACAGTAATCTTGAAGTGAAGCATCGGAATCTAAAACTGGTATCACAGGAGAGGTTCATATCGTAGAAAGTGAGAGTGTCAGTCCTCTTGTACTTAAGTCGGCATTGTGCCTTTTGTATTAAATTCGGATGCAATTTCTGTGTTTCATCGTCAATAAGAAGGTGCAAGGTATACAGTAATCTTGAAGTGAAGCATCGGAATCTAAAACTGGACTCACAGGAGAGGTTCAAATCGTAGAAAGTGAGAGTGTCAGTCCTCTTGTACTTAAGTCGGCATTGTGCTTTTTGTATTGAATTTGGATGGAATTTCTGTGTTTCATCGTCAATAAGATGGTGCAAGGTATACAGTAAACCTGAAGTGAAGCTTCGGAATCTAAAACTGGACTCACAGGAGAGGTTCAAATCATAGAAAGTGAAAGTGTCAGTCCTCTTGTACTTAAGTCGGCATTGTGCCTTTTGTATTAAATTCGGATGCAATTTCTGTGTTTCATCGTCAATAAGAAGGTGCAAGGTATACAGTAAACCTGAAGTGAAGCATCGGAATCTAAAACCGGACTCACAGGAGAGGTTCAAATCATATAAAGTGAAAGTGTCAGTCCTCTTGTACTTAAGTCGGCATTGTGCCTTTTGTATTAAATTCGGACGCAATTGCTTTGTTTCATCGTCAATAAGAAGGTCCAAGGGTTACAGTAAACCTGAAGTGAAGCATCGGAATCTGAAACTGGACACTCAGGAGAGGTTCAAATCATAGAAAGTGAGAGTGTCACTTCTCTTGTACTTAAGTCGGCATTGTGCCCTTTGTATTAAATTCGGATGCAAACTCTGTGTTTCATCGTCAATAAGAAGGTCCAAGTGATACAGTAAACCCGAAGTGAAGCATCGGAATCTAAAACTTGACTCACAGCAGAGCTATAAATCATAGAAAGTGAGAGCGTCAGTCCTCTTGTACTTAAGTCGGCATTCTGCCTTTTGTATCAAATTCGGATGCAATTTCTGTGTTTCATCGTCAATTAGAAGGTAAAAGGTATACAGTAAACCTGAAGTGAACCATCGGAATCTAAAACTGGACTCACAGGAGAGGTAAAAATAATAGAAAGTGAGGGGGTCAGTCCACTTGTACTTAAGTAGGCATTGTGCCTTTTGTATTAAATTCGGACGCAATTGCTTTGTTTCATCGTCAAAAAGAAGGTCCAAGGGTTACAGTAAACCTGAAGTGAAGCATCGGAATCTGAAACTGGACACTCAGGAGAGTTTCAAATCATAGAAAGTGAGAGTGTCAGTCCACTTGTACCTAAGTCGGCATTAAGCTTTTGTATTAAATTCGGATGCAATTTCCGTTTTTCATCATCAATAAGAAGGTGCAAGGTATACAGTAAACCAGAAGGGAAGCATCGTAATCTAAAACTGGACTCACAGGAGTGGTTCAAATCATAGAAAGTTAGAGTGTCAGTCTTCTTGTACTTAAGTCGGCATTGTGCCTATTGTATTAAATTCGAATGCAATTTCTGTGTTTCATCGTCAATAAGAAGGTCCAAGGGATACAGTAAACCTGAAGTGAAGCATCGGAATCTGAAACTGGACTCACAGGAGAGGTTCAAATCGTAGAAAGTAAGATTGTCAGTCCTCTTGTACTAAGTCGGCATTGTGCCTTTTGTATTAAAATCGGATCCAATTTCTGTGTTTCATCGTCAATAAGAAGTTGGAAGGTATACAGTAAACCTGAAGTGAAGCATCGGAATCTAAAACTGGACTCACAGGAGAGGTTCAAATCATAGAAAGTGAGAGTGTCAGTCCTCTAGTACTTAATTCGGCATAAGCCTTTTGTATTAAAATCGGATACAATTTCTGTGTTTCATCGTCAATAAGAAGGTGCAAGGTATATAGTAATCTTAAAGTGAAGCATCGGAATCTAAAACTGGACTCACAGGAGACGTTCAAATTATAGAAGGTGAGAGTGTCAGTCCTCTTGTATTTAAGTCGGCGTTGTGCATTTTGTATTAAATTCGGATGCAATTTCTGTGTTTCATCGTCAATAAGAAGGTGCAAGGTACACAGTAAACCTGAGGTGAAGCATCGGAATCTAAGACTGGACTAATAGGAGAGGTTCAAATCGTTGAAAGTGAGAGTGTCAGTACTCTTGCACTTAAGTCGGCATTGATCCTTTTGTATTAAATTCGGATGCAATTTCTGTGTTTCATCGTCAATATGAAGGTGCAAGGTATGCAGTAAACCTGAAGTGAAGCATCGGAATCTAAAACTGGACTCACAGGTTGGGTTCAAATCATTGAAAGTTAGAGTGTCAGTCCTCTTGTACTTAAGTCGGCATAGTGCCTTTTGTATTAAATTCGGATGCAATTTCTGTGTTTCATCGTCAATAAGAAGGTGCAAGGTATACAGTAATGTTGAAGTGAAGCATCGGAACCTAAACCGGACTCACAGCAGAGGTTCAAATTGTAGAAAGTGAGAGTGTCAGTCCTCTTTTACTAAAGTCGGCATTGTGCCTTTTGTATTAAATTCGGATGTATCCTCTGTGTTTCATCGTCAATAAGATGGTCCAAGGGATGGAGTATACCTGAAGTGAAGCATCGGAATCTAAAAGTAGACTCACAGGTGGGGTTCAAATCATTGAAAGTTAGAGTGTCAGTCCTCTTGTACTTAAGTCGGCATAGTGCCTTTTGTATTAAATTCGGATGCAATTTCTGTGTTTCATCGTCAATAAGAAGGTGCAAGGTCTACAATAAACCTGAAGTGAAGCATCGGAATCTAAAACTGAACTCACAGGAGAGGTTCAAATCATAGATAGTGAGAGTGTCAGTCCTCTTGTACTTAAGTCGGCATTGTGCCTTTTGTATTAAATTCGGATGCAATTTCTATGCTTCATTGTCAATAAGAAGATGCAAGGTATACAGTAAACTTGAAGTGAAGCATCGGAATCTAAAACTGGACTCACAGGAGAGGTTCAAATCATAGAAAGTGAAAGTGTCAGTCCTCTTTTACTTCAGTCAGCAATGTGCCTTTTGTATTAAATTCGGAAGCAATTTCTGTGTTTCATCGTCAATAAGAATGTCCAAGGGATAGTGTAAACCTGAAGTGAAGCATCGGAATTTAAACTGGACTCACAGGTGAGGTTCAAATCATAGAAAGTGAGAGTGTCAGTCCTCTTGTACTTAAGTCGGAATTGTGCCTTTTGTATTAAATTCAGATGCAATTTCTGTGTTTCACCGTCAATAAGAAGGTGCTAGGTGTACAGTAAATCTGAAGTGAAGCATCGGAATCTAAAACAGGACTCACGGGAGAGGTTTAAAGCATAGAGAGTTAGAGTGTCAGTCCTCTTGTACTTAAGTCGGCATTGTGCATTTTGTATTAATTTCGCACGCAATTCTTGTGTTTCATCGTCAATAAGAAGGTCCGAGGGATACAGTAAACCTGAAGTGTAGCATCGGAATCTAAAACTGGACTCACAGGAGAGGTTTAAATCGTAAAAAGTGAGAGTGTCAGTCCTCTTGTACTTAAGTCGGCATTGTGCCTTGTGTATTAAATTCGGATGCAAACTCTGTGTTTCGTCGTCAATAAGAAGGTCCAAGTGATACAGTAAACCTGAAGTGAAGCATCGGAATCTAAAAGTGGACTCACTGGAGAGGTTTACATCATAGAAAGTGAGAGTGTCAGTCCTCTTGTACTTAAGTCGGCTTTGTGCCTTTTGTATTAAATTCGGATGCAATTTCTGTGTTTCATCGTCAATTAGAAGGTAAAAGGTATACATTAAACCTGAAGTGAAGCATCGGAAACTATAACTGGACTCACAGGAGAGGTACAAATCATAGAAAGTGAGAGGGTCAGTCCGCTTGTACTTAAGCAGGCATTGTGCCTTTTGTATTTCATTCGGATGCTATTTCTGTGTTTCATCGTCAATAAGAAGGTCCAAGGGATACAGTACACCTGAACTGAAGCATCGAAATCTAAAACTGGACTCACAGGAGTGGTTCAAATCATAGAATGTGGGAGTCTGAGTCCTCTTGTACTTAAGTCGACATTGTGCCTTTTGTATTAAATTCGGATGCAATTTCTGTGTTTCATTGTCAATACGAAGGTCCAAGGGATATAGTAAACCTGAAGTGAAGCATCGGAATCCAAAACAGACTATCTGGAGAGATTCAAATCATAGAAAGTGAGAGTGTCAGTCCTCTTGTACTTAAGTCAGCGTTGTGCCTTTTGCATTAAATTCCGATGCAATTTCTGTGTTTCATCGTCAATAACAAGGTGCAAGGTCTACAGTAAACCTGAAGTGAAGCATCAGAATCTAAAACTGGACTCACAGGAGAGGCTCAAATCATAGAAAGTGAGAGTGTCAGTCCTCATGTACTTAAGTCGGCTTTGTGCCTTTTGAATTTAATTCCGTCGCAATTTATGTGTTTCATCGTCAATAAGAAGGTGCAAGGTATACAGTAAACCTGAAGTGAAGCATCGGAATCTAAAACTGGACTAACTTGAGAAGTTCAAATCACAGAAAGTGAGAGTGTCAGTCCTGTTGTACTTGAGTCGGCACTGTGCCTTTTGTATTACATTCGGATGCAATTTCTGTCTATCATCGTCAATAAGAAGGTCCAAGGGATACAGTAAATCTGAAGTGAAGCATCGGAATCTAAAACTGGACTCACAGGAGAGGTTCAAATCATGGAAAGTGAGAGTGTCACTCCTCTATCACTTAAGTCGGCGTTGTGCCTTTTGTATTAAATTCCGACGCAATTTCTTTGTTTCATCGTCAATGGAAGGTCCAAGGGATACAGTAAATCTGAAGTGAAGCACCGGAATCTAAAACTGGACTCACAGAAGAGGTTCAAATCATAGAAAGAGAGAGTGTCAGACCTCTTGTACTTAAGTCGGCATTAAGCTTTTGTATTAAATTCGGATGCAATTTCCGTCTTTCATCGTCAATAAGAAGGTGCAAGGTATACTGTAAACCAGAAGTGAAGCATCGTAATCTAATACTGGACTCACAGGAGAGGTTCAAAGCATAGAAAGTTAAAGTGTCAGTCTTCTTGTACTTAAGTCGGCATTGTGCCTTTTGTATTAAATTCGAATGCAATTTCTGTGTTTCATCGTCAATAACAAGGTCCAGGGGATACAGTAAACCTGAATTGAAGCATCGGAATCTTAAACTAGACCCGCACGAGAGGTTCAAATCATAGAAAGTTAGAGTGTCTGTCCACTTGTACTTAGGTCGGCAATTTGCCTTTTGTATTAAATTCGGATGCAAACTCTGTGTTTCATCGTTGATAAGAAGGTCCAAGTGATACAGTAAACCGGAAGTGAAGCATCGGAATCTAATACTGGACTCACAGGAGAGGTTTAAATCGTGGAAAGTGAGAGTGTCAGTCCTCTTGTACTTAAGTCGGCATTGTGCCTTTTGTATTAAATTCGGATGCAATTTCTGTGTTTCATCGTCAATTAGAAGGTAAAAGGTATACAGTAAACCTAAAGTGAAGGATCGGAATCTAAATTGGACTCACTGGAGAGGTTCAAATCATAGAAAGTGAGAGGGTCAGTCCGCTTGTAGTTAAGTAGGCATTGTGCCTTTTGTATTAAATTCGGATGCAATTTCTGTGTTTCATCGTCAATAAGAAGGTCCAAGGGATGCAGTAAACCTGAAGTGACGCATCGAAATCTAAAACTGGACTCACAGGATAGGTTCAAATCATAGAAAGTTAGTGTGTCAGTCCTCTTGTTCTTAAGTCGGCATTGTGCCTTTTGTATTAAATTCGGATGCTATTTCTGTGTTTCATCGTCAATAAGAAGGTCCAAGGGATACAGTAAACCTGAACTGAAGCATCGGAATCTAAAACTGGACTCACAGGAGTGGTTCAAATCATAGAAAGTGAGAGTGTCAGTCCTCTTGTACTTAAGTCGGCATTGTGCCTTTTGTATTAAATTCGGATGCAATCTCTGTGTTTCATCGTCAATACGAAGGTCCAAGGGATATAGTAAACCCGAAGTGAAGCATCGGAATCCAAAAGTGAACTATCTGGAGAGATTCAAATCATAGAAAGTGAGAGTGTCAGTCCTCTTGTACTTAAGTCGGCGATGTGCTTTTTGTATTAAATTCCGATGCAATTTCTGTGTTTCATCGTCAATAAGAAGGTGCAAGGTCTACAGTAAACCTGAAGTGAAGCTTCGGAATCTAAAACTGGACTCACAGGGGAGGTTCAAATCAGATAAAGTGAGTGTGTCAGTCCTCTTGTACTTGAGTCGGCATTGTGCCTTTTGTATTAAATTCGGATGCAATTTCTGTGTTTCATCGTCAATTAGAAGGTAAAAGGTATACAGTAAACCTGAAGTGAAGCATCGGAATCTAAATTGGACTCACTGGAGAGGTACAAATCATAGAAAGTGAGAGGGTCAGTCCGCTTGTAGTTAAGTAGGCATTGTGCCTTTTGTATTAAATTCGGATGCAATTTCTGTGTTTCATCGTCAATAAGAAGGTCCAAGGGATACAGTAAACCTGAAGTGACGCATCGAAATCTAAAACTGGACTCACAGGATAGGTTCAAATCATAGAAAGTGAGAGTGTCAGTCCTCTTGTACTTAAGTCGGCATTGTGCCTTTTGTATTAAATTCGGATGCAATCTCTGTGTTTCATCGTCAATACGAAGGTCCAAGGGATATAGTAAACCCGAAGTGAAGCATCGGAATCCAAAAGTGAACTATCTGGAGAGATTCAAATCATAGAAAGTGAGAGTGTCAGTCCTCTTGTACTTAAGTCGGCGAAGTGCTTTTTGTATTAAATTCCGATGCAATTTCTGTGTTTCATCGTCAATAATAAGAAGGTGCAAGGTCTACACTAAACCTGAAGTGAAGCTTCGGAATCTAAAACTGGACTCACAGGGGAGGTTCAAATCATAGAAAGTGAGAGTGTCAGTCCTCTTGTACTTGAGTCGGCATTGTGCCTTTTGTATTAAATTCGGATGCAATTTCTGTGTTTCATCGTCAATAAGAAGGTCCAAGGGATACAGTAACCCTGAAGTGAAGCATCGGAATCTAAAACTGGACTTACAGGAGAGGTTCAAATGATAGATAGTGAGAGTGTCAGTATTCTTGTACTTAAGTCGGCATTGAGCCATTTGTATTAAATTCGGATGCAATTTCTGTGTTTCATCGTCAATAAGATGGTCCAAGGAATATAGTAAACCTGAAGTGAAGCATCGGAATCCGAAACTGAACTATCTGGAGAGATTCAAATCATAGAAAGTGAGAGTGTCAGTCCTCTTGTACTTAAGTCGGCGTTGTGCATTTGTATTAAATTCCGATGCAATTTCTGTGTTTCATCGTCAATAAGAAGGTGCAAGGTCTACAGTAAACCTGAAGTGAAGCTTCGGAATCTAAAACTGGACTCACAGGGGAGGTACAAATCATAGAAAGTGAGTGTGTCAGCCCTCTTGTACTTAGGTCGGCATTGTGCCTTTTGTTTTAAATTCCGATGCAATTTCTGTGTTTCATCGTCAATAAGTAGGTGCAAGGTGTACAGTAATCTTGAAGTGAAGCATCGGAATCTAAAACTGGACTCACAGGAGAGGTTCATATCGTAGAAAGTGAGAGTGTCAGTCCTCTTGTACTTAAGTCGGCATTGTGCCTTTTGTATTAAATTCGGATGCAATTTCTGTGTTTCATCGTCAATAAGAAGGTGCAAGGTATACAGTAAACCTGAAGTGAAGCATCGGAATCTAAAACTGGACTCACAGGAGAGGTTCAAATCGTAGAAAGTGAAAGTGTCAGTCCTCTTGTACTTAAGTCGGCATTGTGCCTTTTGTATTAAATTCGGATGCAATTTCTGTGTTTCATCGTCAATAAGAAGGTGCAAGGTATACAGTAAACCTGAAGTGAAGCATCGGAATCTAAAACCGGACTCACAGGAGAGGTTCAAATCATAGAAAGTGAGAGTGTCAGTCCTCTATTACTTAAGTCGGCATTGTGCCTTTTGTATTAAATCCGGACGCAATTTCTTTGTTTCATCGTCAATAAGAAGGTCCAAGGGATACAGTACACCTGAAGTGAAGCATCGGAATCTGAAACTGGACTCACAGGAGAGGTTCAAATCATAGAAAGTGAGAGTGTCAGTCCTCTTGTACCTAAGTCGGCATTAAGCTTTTGTATTAAATTCGGATGCAATTTCCGTTTTTCATCGTCAATAAGAAGGTGCAAGGTATACAGTATACCTGAACTGAAGCATCGGAATCTAAAACTGAACTCACAGGAGAGGTTCAAACCATAGAAAGTAAGAGTGTCAGTCCTCTTGTACATAAGTCGTCATTGTGCCTTTTGTATTAAATTCGGATGTAAATCTGTGTTTCATCGTCAATAAGAAGGTCCAAGGGATAGAGTATACCTGAAGCGAAGCATCGGAATCTAAAACTGGACTCACAGGTGGGGTTCAAGTCATTGAAAGTTAGAGTGTCAGTCCTCTTTTACTTAAGTCGACATAGTGCCTTTTGTATTAAATTCGGATGAAATTTCTGTGTTTTATCGACAATAAGAAGGTGCAAGGTATACAGTAAACCTGAAGTGAAGCATCGGAATCTAAAACTGGACTCACAGGAGAAGTTCAAATCGTAGAAAGTGAGAGTGTCAGTCCTCTTGTACTTAAGTCGGCATTGTTCCTTTTGCATAAATTTCGGATGCAATTTCTGTTTTTCATCGTCAATAAGAAGGTGCAAGGTCTACGATGAACCTGAAGTGAAGCATAGGAATCTAAAACTGGACTCACAGGAGAGGTTCAAATCATAGATAGTGAGAGTGTCAGTCCTCTTGAACTTAAGTCGGCATTGTGCCTGTTGTATTAAATTCGGATGCAATTCCTGTGTTTCATCGTCAATATGGAGGTGCAAGGTATACAGTAAACCTGAAGTGTACCATCGGAATCTAAAACAGGACTCACAGGAGATGTTCAAATTGTAGAAAGTGAGAGTGTCAGCCCTCTTGTTCTTAAGACGGCATTGTGCCTTTTGTATTAAATTCGGATGCAATTACTGTGTTTCATCGTCAATAAGAAGGTGCAAGGTATACAGTAAATCTGAAGTGAAGCATCAGAATCTAAAACGGGACACACAGGAGGGGTTCAAATCATAGAATGTGAGAGTGTCAGTAATCTTGTACTTAAGTCGGCATTGTGCCTTTTGTATTAAATTCGGATGCAATTTCTATGCTTCATCGTCAATAAGAAGATGCAAGGTATACAGTAAACTTGAAGTGAAGCATCGGAATCTAAAACTGGACTCACAGGAGAGGTTCAAATCGTAGAAAGTGAGAGTGTCAGTCCACTTGTACCTCAGTCGGCTTTGTGCCTTTTGTATTAAACTCGGATGCAATTGATGTGTTTCATCGTCAATTAGAAGGTAAAGGGTATACATTAAAACTGAAGTGAAGCATCGGAAACTAAAACTGGACTCACAGGAGAGGTTCAAATCATAGAAAGTGAGAGAGTCAGTCCTCTTGTACCTAAGTCGGCATTAAGCTTTTGTATTAAATTCGGATGCAATTTCCGTTTTTCAACGTGAATAAGAAGGTGCAAGGTATACAGTACACCTGAACTGAAGCATCGAAATCTAAAACTGGACTCACAGGAGTGGTTCAAATCATAGAATGTGAGAGTCTCAGTCCTCTTGTACTTAAGTCGGCATTGTGCCTTTTGTATTAAATTCGGATGCAATTTCTGTGTTTCATCGTCAATTCGAAAGTCCAAGGGATATAGTAAACCTGAAGTGAAGCATCGGAAACCAATACTGAAATATCTGGAGAGATTCAAATCATAGAAAGTGAGAGTGTGAGTCCTCTTGTACTTAAGTCGGGTTTGTGCCATTTGAATTTAATTCCGATGCAATTTCTGTGTTTCATCGTCAATAAGAAGGTGCAAGGTATACAGTAAACCTGAAGTGAAGCATCGGAATGTAAAACTTGACTAACTTGAGAAGTTCAAATCATAGAAATTGAGGGTGTCAGTCCTGTTGTACTTATGTCGGCATTGTGCCTTTTGTATTAAATTCGGATGCAATTCCTGTGTTTGATCGTCAATAAGAAGGTACAAGTTATACAGTAATCCTGAAGTGAAGCATCGGGATCTAAAACACGTCTCACAGGGGAGTTTCAAATCATAGAAAGTGAGAGTGTCAGTCCTCTTGTACTTGAGTCGGCATTGTGCCTTTTGTATTAAATTCGGACGCAATTTCTTTGTTTCATCGTCAATAGAAGGTCCAAGGGATACAGTAAATCTGAAGAGAAGCATCGGAATCTAAAACTGGACTCACAGGAGAGGTTCAAATCATAGAAAGTGAGAGTGTCAGTCCTCTTGTACTTAAGTCGGCATTGAGCCATTTGTATTAAATTCGGATGCAATTTCTGTGTTTCATCGTCAATAAGATGGTCCAAGGGATATAGTAAACCTGAAGTGAAGCATCGGAATCCAAAACTGAACTATCTGGAGAGATTCAAATCATAGAAAGTCAGAGTGTCAGTCCTCTTGTACTTGAGTCGGCGTTGTGCTTTTTGTATTAAATTCCGATGCAATTTCTGTGTTTCATCGTCAATAAGAAGGTGCAAGGGCTACAGTAAACCTGAAGTGAAGTTTCGGAATCTAAAACTGGACTCACAGGTGAGGTACAAATCACAGAAAGTGAGTGTGTCAGTCCTCTTGTACTTAGGTCGGCATTGTGCCTTTTGTTTTAAAGTCCGATGCAATTTCTGTGTTTCATCGTCAATAAGTAAGGGCAAGGTGTACAGTAATCTTGAAGTGAAGCATCGGAATCTAAAACTGGACTCACAGTAGAGGTTCAAATCTTAGAACTTGAGAGTGTCAGTCCTCTTGTACTTAAGTCGGCATTGTGCATTTTGTATTAAATTCGGATGCAATTTCTGTGTTTCATCGTCAATAAGAACGTGCAAGGTATACAGTGATATTGAAGTGAAGCATCGGAATCTAAAACTGGACTCACAGGAGAGGTTCAAATATTAGAAAGTGAGAGTGTCAGTCCTCTTGTACTTAAGTCGCCATTGTGCCTTTTGTATTGAATTCGGGTGGAATTTCTGTGTTTCATCGTCAATAAGAAGGTGCAAGGTATACAGTAAACCTGAAGTGAAGCATCGGAACCTAAAACTGGACTCACAGGAGAGGTTGAAATCATAGAAAGTGAAAGTGTCAGTCGTTTTAGACTTAAGTCGGCATTGTGCCTTTTGTATTAAATCCGGATGCAAACTTTGTGTTTCATCGTCAATAAGAAGGTCCAAGGGATACAGTAACCATGAAGTGAAGCATCGGAATCTGAAACTGGACTCAGAGGAGGGGTTCAAATCATAGAAAGTGAGAGTGACAGTCCTCTTGTACTTCAGTCAACATTGTGCCTTTTGTATTAAATTCGGATGCAAACTCTGTGTTTCATCGTCAATAAGAAGGTCCAAGGGATACAGTAAACCTGAAGTGAAGCATCGGAATCTAAAACTGGACCCACAGGAGAGGTTCAAATCATAGAAAGTGAGAGTGTCAGTCCACTTGCACTTAAGTCGGCATTGTGCCTTTTGTATTAAATTCGGATGCAATTTTTGTGTTTCATCGTCAATAAGAAGGTGCAAGGTATACAGTAAACCTGAACTGAAGCATCGGAATCTAAAACTGGACTCACCGGAGAGGGTGAAATAATAGAAAGTGAGAGTGTCAGTCCGCTTGTACTTAAGTCGACATTGTGCCTTTTGTATTAAATTCGGATGCAATTTCTGTGTTTCATCGTCAATACGAAGGTGCAATGTATACAGTAAACCTGAAGTGAGGCATCGGAATCTAAAACTGGACTCACAGGAGACGTTCAAATCGTTGAAAGCGAGAGTGTCAGTCCTCTTGTACTTAAGTCGGCATTCTGCCATTTGTATTAAATTCGAATGCAATTTCTGTGTTTCATCGTCAATAAGAAGGTGCAAACTATACAGTAAACCTGAAGTGAAGCATCGGAATCTAAAACTGGACTCACCGGAGAGGTCCGAATCATAGAAAGTATGTCGGCATTGTGCCGTTTGTATTAAATTCGGATGCAATTTCTATGTTTCATCGTCAATAACAAGGTGCAAGGTATACAGTAAACCTGAAGTGAAGCATCGGAATCTAAAACTGGAGTCACAGGAGAGGTTCAAATAATGGAAAGTGAGAGTGTCACTCCTCTATTACTTAAGTCGGCATTGTGCCTTTTGTATTAAATTCGGACGCAATTTCTTTGTTTCCTCATCAATAGAAGGTCCAAGGGATACAGTAAATCTGAAGAGAAGCATCGGAATCTAAAACTAGACTCACAGGAGAGGTTCAAATCATAGAAAGTGAGAGTGTCAGTCCTCTTGTACTTAAGTCGGCATTAAGGTTTTGTATTAAATTCGGATGCAATTTCCGTCTTTCATCGTCAATAAGAAGGTGCAAGGTATACTGTAAACCAGAAGTGAAGGATCGTAATCTAAAACTGGACTCACTGGAGAGGATAAAAACATAGAAAGTTAGAGTGTCAGTCCTCTTGTACTTGAGCCAGCATTGTGCCTTTTGTATAAAATTCGGATGCAATTTCTGTGTTTAATCGTCAATAAGAAGGTCCAAGGGATACAGTAACCCTGAAGTGAAGCATCGGAATCTAAAACTGGACTTACAGGAGAGGTTCAAATAATGGTAAGTGAGAGTGTCAGTATTCTTGTACTTAAGTCGGCATAGAGCCATTTGTATTAAATTCGGATGCAATTTCTGTGTTTCATCGTCAATAAGATGGTCCAAGGGATATAGTAAACCTGATGTGAAGCATCGGAATCCAAAACTGAACTATCTGGAGAGATTCAAATCATAGAAAGTGAGAGTGTCAGTCCTCTTGTACTTGAGTCGGCGTTGTGCTTTTTGTATTAAATTCCGATGCAATTTCTGTGTTTCATCGACAATAAGAAGGTGCAAGGGCTACAGTAAACCTGAAGTGAAGCTTCGGAATCTAAAACTGGACTCACAGGGGAGGTACAAATCATAGAAAGTGAGTGTGTCAGTCCTCTTGTACTTAGGTCGGCATTGTGCCTTTTGTTTTAAATTCCGATGCAATTTCTGTGTTTCATCGTCAATAAGTAGGAGCAAGGTGTACAGTAATCTTGAAGTGAGGCATCGGAATCTAAAACTGGACTCACAGGAGAGGTTCAAATCGTAGAAAGTGAGAGTGTCAGTCCTCTTGTACTTAAGTCGGCATTGTGCACTTTGTATTAAATTCGGATGCAATTTCTGTGTTTCATCGTCAATAAGAAGGTGCAAGGTATACAATGATATTGAAGTGAAGCATCGTAATCTAAAACTGGACTCACAGGAGAGGTTCAAATCGTAGAAAGTGAGAGTGTCAGTCCTCTTGTACGTAAGTCGGCATTGTGCCTTTTGTATCGAATTCGGGTGGAATTTCTGTGTTTCATCGTCAATAAGAAGGTGCAAGGTATACAGTAAACCTGAAGTGAAGCATCGGAATCTAAAACTGGACTCACAGGAGAGGTTCAAATCATAGAAAGTGAAAGTGTCAGTCGTTTTGGACTCAAGTCGGCATTGTGCCTTTTGTATTAAATTCGGATGCAATTTCTGTGTTTCATCGTCAATAAGAATTTACGACGTATACAGTAAACCTGAAGTGGAGCATCGGAATCTAAAACTGGACTCAGAGGAGAGGTTCATATCATAGAAAGTGGGAGTGTCAGTCCTCTTTTACTTAAGTCGGCATTGTGCTTTTGTATAAAATTCGTATGTATTTTCTGTGTTTCATCGTCAATAAGAAGGTCCAAGGGATACAGTAAACATGAAGGCAAGCATCGGAATCTAAACTGGACTCACGGGAGAGGTTCAAATCATAGAAAGTTGGAGTGTCAGTCCACTTGTACATAAGTCGGCATTGTGCCTTTTGTATTAAATCCGGATGCAAACTTTGTGTTTCATCGTCAATAAGAAGGTCCAAGGGATACAGTAAACCTGAAGTGAAGCATCGGAATCTAATACTGGACTCACAGGAGAGGTTCAAATCGTAGAAAGTGAGAGTGTCAGTCCTCTTGTACTTAAGTCGGCATTGTGCACTTTGTATTAAATTCGGATGCAATTTCTGTGTTTCATCGTCAATAAGAAGGTGCAAGGTATACAATGATATTGAAGTGAAGCATTGTAATCTAAAACTGGACTCACAGGAGAAGTTCAAATCGTAGAAAGTGAGAGTGTCAGTCCTCTTGTACTTAAGTCGGCATTGTGCCTTTTGTATCGAATTCGGGTGGAATTTCTGTGTTTCATCGTCAATAAGAAGGTGCAAGGTATACAGTAAACCTGAAGTGAAGCATCGGAATCTAAAACTGGACTCACAGGAGAGGTTCAAATCATAGAAAGTGAAAGTGTCAGTCGTTTTGGACTCAAGTCGGCATTGTGCCTTTTGTATTAAATTCGGATGCAATTTCTGTGTTTCATCGTCAATAAGAATTTACGACGTATACAGTAAACCTGAAGTGGAGCATCGGAATCTAAAACTGGACTCAGAGGAGAGGTTCATATCATAGAAAGTGGGAGTGTCAGTCCTCTTTTACTTAAGTCGGCATTGTGCTTTTGTATAAAATTCGTATGTAATTTCTGTGTTTCATCGTCAATAAGAAGGTCCAAGGGATACAGTAAACATGAAGGGAAGCATCGGAATCTAAACTGGACTCACGGGAGAGGTTCAAATCACAGAAAGTTGGAGTGTCAGTCCACTTGTACATAAGTCGGCATTGTGCCTTTTGTATTAAATCCGGATGCAAACTTTGTGTTTCATCGTCAATAAGAAGGTCCAAGGGATACAGTAAACCTGAAGTGAAGCATCGGAATCTAAAACTGGACTCACAGGAGAGGTTCAAATCGTAGAAAGTGAGAGTGTCAGTCCTCTTGTACTTAAGTCGGCATTGTGCACTTTGTATTAAATTCGGATGCAATTTCTGTGTTTCATCGTCAATAAGAAGGTGCAAGGTATACAATGATATTGAAGTGAAGCATCGGAATCTAAAACTGGACTCACAGGAGAGGTTCAAATCGTAGAAAGTGAGAGTGTCAGTCCTCTGGTACTTAAGTCGGCATTGTGACTTTTGTATTGAATTCGGGTGGAATTTCTGTGTTTCATCGTCAATAAGAAGGTGCAAGGTATACAGTAAACCTGAAGTGAAGCATCGGAATCTAAAACTGGACTCACAGGAGAGGTTCAAATCATAGAAAGTGAAAGTGTCAGTCGTTTTGGACTCAAGTCGGCATTGTGCCTTTTGTATTAAAATCGGATGCAATTTCTGTGTTTCATCGTCAATAAGAATTTACGACGTATACAGTAAACCTGAAGTGGAGCATCGGAATCTAAAACTGGACTCAGAGGAGAGGTTCATATCATAGAAAGTGGGAGTGTCAGTCCTCTTTTACTTAAGTCGGCATTGTGCTTTTGTATAAAATTCGGATGTAATTTCTGTGTTTCATCGTCAATAAGAAGGTCCAAGGGATACAGTAAACCTGAAGTGAAGCATCGGAATCTAAAACTGGACACAGAGGAGGGGTTCAAATCATAGAAAGTGAGAGTGACAGTCCTCTTGTACTTAAGTCAACATTGTGCCTTTTGTATTAAATTCGGATGCAAACTCTGTGTTTCATCGTCAATAAGAAGGTCCAAGGGATACAGTAAACCTGAAGTGAAGCATCGGAATCTGAAACTGGACTCACAGGACGGGTTCAAATCATAGAAAGTGAGGGTGACAGTCCTCTTGTACTTAAGTCAACATTGTGCCTTTTGTATTAAATTCGGATGCAAACTCTGTGTTTCATCGTCAATAAGAAGGTCCAAGGGATACAGTAAACCTGAAGTGAAGCATCGGAATCTGAAACTGGACCCACAGGAGAGGTTCAAATCATAGAAAGTGAGAGTGTCAGTCCGCTTGCACTTAAGTCGGTATTGTGCCTTTTGTATTAAATTCGGATGCAATTTTTGTGTTTCATCGTCAATAAGGAGGTGAAAGGTATACGGTAACCCTGAAGTGAAACATCGGAATCTAAAACTGGACTCACCGGAGAGATTCAAATCATAGAGAGTGAGAGTGTCAGCCCGCTTGTACTTAAGTCGGCATTGTGTCTTTTGTATTAAATTTGGATGCAATTTCTGTGTTTCATCGTCAATAAGAAGGTGCAATGTATACAGTAATCCTGAAGTGAAGCATCGGAATCTAAATCTGGACTCACAGGAGAGGTTCAAATCATAGAAAGTGAGAGTGTCAGTCCTCTTGTACTTAAGTCGGCTTTGTGCCTTTTGAATTTCATTCCGATGCAATTTCTGTGTTTCATCGTCAATAAGAAGGTGCAAGGTATACAGTAAACCTGAAGTGAAGCATGGGAATCTAAAACTGGACTAACTTGGGAGGTTCAAATCATAGAAAGTGAGAGTGTCAGTCCTGTTGTACTTAAGTCGGCATTGTGCCTTTTGTATTAAATTCGGATGCAATTTCTGTGTTTGATCGTCAATAAGAAGGTGCAAGTAATACAGTAATCCTGAAGTGAAGCATCGGGATCTAAAACATGTCTCACAGGGGAGTTTCAAATCATAGAAAGTGAGAGTGTCAGTCCTCTTGTACTTGAGTCGGCATTGTGCCTTTTGTATTACATTCGGATGCAATTTCTGTCTATCATCGTCAATAAGAAGGTCCAAGGGATACAGTAAACCAGAAGTGAAGCATCGGAATCTAAAACTGGACTCACAGGAGAGGTTCAAATCATAGAAAGTGAGAAAGTCAGCCCTCTTGTACTTAACTCCTCGGCATTAAGCTTTTGCATGACATTCGGATGCCATTTCCGTCTCTCATCGTCAATAAGAAGGTACAAGGTATACTGTAAACCAGAAGTGAAGCATCGTAATCTAAAACTGGACTCACAGGAGAGGTTCAAAACATAGAAAGTTAGAGTGTCAGTCTTGTTGTACTTAAGTCGGCATCGTGCCTTTTGTATTAAATTCGAATGCAATTTCTGTGTTTCATCGTCAATAACAAGGTCCAGGGGATACAGTAAACCTGAAGTGAAGCATCGGAATCTTAAACTGGACCCACACGAGAGGTTCAAATCATAGAAAGTTAGAGTGTCAGTCCACTTGTACTTAAGTCGGCAATTTGCCTTTTGTATTAAATTCGGATGCAAACTCTGTGTTTCATCGTGGATAAGAAGGTCCAAGTGATACTGTAAACCTGAAGTGAAGCATCGGAATCTAAAACTGGACTCACAGGAGAGGTTTAAATCATAGAAAGTGAGAGTGTCAGTCCTCTTGTACTTAAGTCGGCATTGTGCCTTTTGTATTGAATTCGGATGGAATTTCTGTGTTTCATCGTCAGTTAGAAGGTAAAAGGTATACAGAAAACCTGAAGTGACGCATTGAAATCTAAAACTGGACTCACAGGAGAGGTTCAAATCATAGAAAGTTGGAGTGTCAGTCCTCTTGTTCTTAAGTCGGCATTGTGCCTTTTGTATTAAATTCGGGTGCTATTTCTGTGTTTCACCGTCAATAAGAAAGTACAAGGGATACAATAAACCTGAACTGAAGCATCGGAATCTAAAACTGGACTCACAGGAGAGGTTCAAATCGTAGAAAGTGAGAGTGTCAGTCCTCTTCTACTTAAGTCGGCATTCTGCCTTTTGTATTAAATTCGGATGCAATTTCTGTGTTTCATCGTCAATAAGAAGGTGCAAGGTATACAGTAATCTTGAAGTGAAGCATCGGAATCTAAAACTGGACTCACAGGAGAGGTTCAAATCATAGAGAGTGAAAGTGTCAGTCCTTTTGGACTTAAGTCGGCATTGTGCCTTTTGTATTAAATACGGATGCAATTTCTGTGTTTCATCGTCAATAAGAAATTACGAGGTATACAGTAAACCTGAAGTGAAGCATCGGAATCTAAAACTGGACCCACAGGAGAGGTTCAAATCATAGAAAGTGAGAGTGTCAGTCGGCATTGTGCCTTTTGTATTAAATTCGGATGCAATTTTTGTGTTTCATCGTCAATAAGAAGGTGCAAGGTATACAGTAAACCTGAAGTGAAGCATCGGAATCTAAAACTGGACTCACAGGAGAGGTTCAAATCGTTGAAAGTGAGAGTGTCAGTATTATTGTACTTAAGTCAGCATTGTGCCATTTGTATTAAATTCGGATGCAGTTTCTGTGTTTCATCGTCAATAAGAAGGTGCAAGCTATACGGTAAAGCTAAAGTGAAGCATCGGAATGTAAAACTGGACTCATAGGTGAGGTTCAAATCATAGAAAGTGAGAGTGTCAGTCCTCTTGTACTTAAGTTGGCATTGTGCCTTTTGTATTAAATTCGGATGCAATTACTGTGTTTCATCGTCAATGAGAAGGTGCAAGGTATACAGTAATCTTGAAGTGAAGCATCGGAATCTAAAACGTGACTCACAGGAGACGTTCAAATCGTAGAAAGTGAGAGTGTCAGTCCTCTTGTACTTAAGTCGGCATTGTGCCTTTTGTATTAAATTCGGATGCAATTTCTGTGTTTCATCGTCAATAAGAAGGTCCAAGGGATACAGTAATCTTGAAGTGAAGCATCGGAATCTAAAACTGGACTCACAGGAGAGGTTCAAATCGTAGAAAGTGAGAGTGTCAGTCCTCTTGTACTTAAGTCGGCATTGTGCCTTTTGGATTGAATTCGGATGGAATTTCTGTGTTTCATCGTCAATAAGAAGGTGCAAGGTATACAGTAAACCTGAAGTGAAGCATCGGAATCTAAAACTGGACTCACAGGAGAGGTTCAAATCATAGAAAGTGAAAGTGTCAGTCCTTTTGGACTTAAGTCGGCATTGTGCCTTTTGTATTAAATTCGGAAGCAATTTCTGTGTTTCATCGTCAATAAGAATTTACGAGGTATACAGTAAACCTAAAGTGAAGCATCGGAATCTAAAACTGGACCCACAGGAGAGGTTCAAATCATAGAAAGTGAGATTGTCAGTCCGCTTGCACTTAAGTCGGCATTGTGCCTTTTGTATTAAATTCGGATGCAATTTTTGTGTTTCATCGTCAATAAGAAGGTGCAAGGTATACAGTAAACCTGAAGTGAAGCATCGGAATCTAAAACTGGACTCACAGGAGAGGTTCAAATCGTTGAAAGTGAGAGTGTCAGTATTATTGTACTTAAGTCAGCATTGTGCCATTTGTATTAAATTCGGATGCAGTTTCTGTGTTTCATCGTCAATAAGAAGGTGCAAGCTATACAGTAAAGCTAAAGTGAAGCATTGGAATCTAAATCTGGACTCATAGGTGAGGTTCAAATCATAGAAAGTGGGAGTGTCAGTCCTCTTGTACTTAAGTTGGCATTGTGCCTTTTGTATTAAATTGGGATGCAATTACTGTGTTTCATCGTCAATGAGAAGGTGCAACGTATACAGTAATCTTGAAGTGAAGCATCGGAATCTAAAACTGGACTCACAGGACGGGTTCAAATCATAGAAAGTGAGGGTGACAGTCCTCTTGTACTTAAGTCAACATTGTGCCTTTTGTATTAAATTCGGATGCAAACTCTGTGTTTCATCGTCAATAAGAAGGTCCAAGGGATACAGTAAACCTGAAGTGAAGCATCGGAATCTGAAACTGGACCCACAGGAGAGGTTCAAATCATAGAAAGTGAGAGTGTCAGTCCGCTTGCACTTAAGTCGGTATTGTGCCTTTTGTATTAAATTCGGATGCAATTTTTGTGTTTCATCGTCAATAAGGAGGTGAAAGGTATACGGTAACCCTGAAGTGAAACATCGGAATCTAAAACTGGACTCACCGGAGAGATTCAAATCATAGAGAGTGAGAGTGTCAGCCCGCTTGTACTTAAGTCGGCATTGTGTCTTTTGTATTAAATTTGGATGCAATTTCTGTGTTTCATCGTCAATAAGAAGGTGCAATGTATACAGTAATCCTGAAGTGAAGCATCGGAATCTAAATCTGGACTCACAGGAGAGGTTCAAATCATAGAAAGTGAGAGTGTCAGTCCTCTTGTACTTAAGTCGGCTTTGTGCCTTTTGAATTTCATTCCGATGCAATTTCTGTGTTTCATCGTCAATAAGAAGGTGCAAGGTATACAGTAAACCTGAAGTGAAGCATGGGAATCTAAAACTGGACTAACTTGGGAGGTTCAAATCATAGAAAGTGAGAGTGTCAGTCCTGTTGTACTTAAGTCGGCATTGTGCCTTTTGTATTAAATTCGGATGCAATTTCTGTGTTTGATCGTCAATAAGAAGGTGCAAGTAATACAGTAATCCTGAAGTGAAGCATCGGGATCTAAAACATGTCTCACAGGGGAGTTTCAAATCATAGAAAGTGAGAGTGTCAGTCCTCTTGTACTTGAGTCGGCATTGTGCCTTTTGTATTACATTCGGATGCAATTTCTGTCTATCATCGTCAATAAGAAGGTCCAAGGGATACAGTAAACCAGAAGTGAAGCATCGGAATCTAAAACTGGACTCACAGGAGAGGTTCAAATCATAGAAAGTGAGAAAGTCAGCCCTCTTGTACTTAACTCCTCGGCATTAAGCTTTTGCATGACATTCGGATGCCATTTCCGTCTCTCATCGTCAATAAGAAGGTACAAGGTATACTGTAAACCAGAAGTGAAGCATCGTAATCTAAAACTGGACTCACAGGAGAGGTTCAAAACATAGAAAGTTAGAGTGTCAGTCTTGTTGTACTTAAGTCGGCATCGTGCCTTTTGTATTAAATTCGAATGCAATTTCTGTGTTTCATCGTCAATAACAAGGTCCAGGGGATACAGTAAACCTGAAGTGAAGCATCGGAATCTTAAACTGGACCCACACGAGAGGTTCAAATCATAGAAAGTTAGAGTGTCAGTCCACTTGTACTTAAGTCGGCAATTTGCCTTTTGTATTAAATTCGGATGCAAACTCTGTGTTTCATCGTGGATAAGAAGGTCCAAGTGATACTGTAAACCTGAAGTGAAGCATCGGAATCTAAAACTGGACTCACAGGAGAGGTTTAAATCATAGAAAGTGAGAGTGTCAGTCCTCTTGTACTTAAGTCGGCATTGTGCCTTTTGTATTGAATTCGGATGGAATTTCTGTGTTTCATCGTCAGTTAGAAGGTAAAAGGTATACAGAAAACCTGAAGTGACGCATTGAAATCTAAAACTGGACTCACAGGAGAGGTTCAAATCATAGAAAGTTGGAGTGTCAGTCCTCTTGTTCTTAAGTCGGCATTGTGCCTTTTGTATTAAATTCGGGTGCTATTTCTGTGTTTCACCGTCAATAAGAAAGTACAAGGGATACAATAAACCTGAACTGAAGCATCGGAATCTAAAACTGGACTCACAGGAGAGGTTCAAATCGTAGAAAGTGAGAGTGTCAGTCCTCTTCTACTTAAGTCGGCATTCTGCCTTTTGTATTAAATTCGGATGCAATTTCTGTGTTTCATCGTCAATAAGAAGGTGCAAGGTATACAGTAATCTTGAAGTGAAGCATCGGAATCTAAAACTGGACTCACAGGAGAGGTTCAAATCATAGAGAGTGAAAGTGTCAGTCCTTTTGGACTTAAGTCGGCATTGTGCCTTTTGTATTAAATACGGATGCAATTTCTGTGTTTCATCGTCAATAAGAAATTACGAGGTATACAGTAAACCTGAAGTGAAGCATCGGAATCTAAAACTGGACCCACAGGAGAGGTTCAAATCATAGAAAGTGAGAGTGTCAGTCGGCATTGTGCCTTTTGTATTAAATTCGGATGCAATTTTTGTGTTTCATCGTCAATAAGAAGGTGCAAGGTATACAGTAAACCTGAAGTGAAGCATCGGAATCTAAAACTGGACTCACAGGAGAGGTTCAAATCGTTGAAAGTGAGAGTGTCAGTATTATTGTACTTAAGTCAGCATTGTGCCATTTGTATTAAATTCGGATGCAGTTTCTGTGTTTCATCGTCAATAAGAAGGTGCAAGCTATACGGTAAAGCTAAAGTGAAGCATCGGAATGTAAAACTGGACTCATAGGTGAGGTTCAAATCATAGAAAGTGAGAGTGTCAGTCCTCTTGTACTTAAGTTGGCATTGTGCCTTTTGTATTAAATTCGGATGCAATTACTGTGTTTCATCGTCAATGAGAAGGTGCAAGGTATACAGTAATCTTGAAGTGAAGCATCGGAATCTAAAACGTGACTCACAGGAGACGTTCAAATCGTAGAAAGTGAGAGTGTCAGTCCTCTTGTACTTAAGTCGGCATTGTGCCTTTTGTATTAAATTCGGATGCAATTTCTGTGTTTCATCGTCAATAAGAAGGTCCAAGGGATACAGTAATCTTGAAGTGAAGCATCGGAATCTAAAACTGGACTCACAGGAGAGGTTCAAATCGTAGAAAGTGAGAGTGTCAGTCCTCTTGTACTTAAGTCGGCATTGTGCCTTTTGGATTGAATTCGGATGGAATTTCTGTGTTTCATCGTCAATAAGAAGGTGCAAGGTATACAGTAAACCTGAAGTGAAGCATCGGAATCTAAAACTGGACTCACAGGAGAGGTTCAAATCATAGAAAGTGAAAGTGTCAGTCCTTTTGGACTTAAGTCGGCATTGTGCCTTTTGTATTAAATTCGGAAGCAATTTCTGTGTTTCATCGTCAATAAGAATTTACGAGGTATACAGTAAACCTAAAGTGAAGCATCGGAATCTAAAACTGGACCCACAGGAGAGGTTCAAATCATAGAAAGTGAGATTGTCAGTCCGCTTGCACTTAAGTCGGCATTGTGCCTTTTGTATTAAATTCGGATGCAATTTTTGTGTTTCATCGTCAATAAGAAGGTGCAAGGTATACAGTAAACCTGAAGTGAAGCATCGGAATCTAAAACTGGACTCACAGGAGAGGTTCAAATCGTTGAAAGTGAGAGTGTCAGTATTATTGTACTTAAGTCAGCATTGTGCCATTTGTATTAAATTCGGATGCAGTTTCTGTGTTTCATCGTCAATAAGAAGGTGCAAGCTATACAGTAAAGCTAAAGTGAAGCATTGGAATCTAAATCTGGACTCATAGGTGAGGTTCAAATCATAGAAAGTGGGAGTGTCAGTCCTCTTGTACTTAAGTTGGCATTGTGCCTTTTGTATTAAATTGGGATGCAATTACTGTGTTTCATCGTCAATGAGAAGGTGCAACGTATACAGTAATCTTGAAGTGAAGCATCGGAATCTAAAACTGGACTCACAGGACGGGTTCAAATCATAGAAAGTGAGGGTGACAGTCCTCTTGTACTTAAGTCAACATTGTGCCTTTTGTATTAAATTCGGATGCAAACTCTGTGTTTCATCGTCAATAAGAAGGTCCAAGGGATACAGTAAACCTGAAGTGAAGCATCGGAATCTGAAACTGGACCCACAGGAGAGGTTCAAATCATAGAAAGTGAGAGTGTCAGTCCGCTTGCACTTAAGTCGGTATTGTGCTTTTGTATTAAATTCGGATGCAATTTTTGTGTTTCATCGTCAATAAGGAGGTGAAAGGTATACGGTAAACCTGAAGTGAAACATCGGAATCTAAAACTGGACTCACCGGAGAGATTCAAATCATAGAAAGTGAGAGTGTCAGTCCGCTTGTACTTAAGTCGGCATTGTGCCTTTTGTATTAAATTCGGATACAATTTCTGTGTTTCATCGTCAATAAGAAGGTGCAATGTATACAGTAAACCTGAAGTGAAGCATCGGAATCTAAAACTGGACTAACTTGAGAGGTTCAAATCATAGAAAGTGAGAGTGTAAGTCCTCTTGTACTTAAGTCGGCTTTGTGCCTTTTGTATTAAATTCGGATGCAATTTCTGTGTTTGATCGTCAATAAGAAGGTGCAAGTTATACAGTAATCCTGAAGTGAAGCATCGGGATCTAAAACATGTCTCACAGGGGAGTTTCAAATCATAGAAAGTGAGAGTGTCAGTCCTCTTGTACTTGAGTCGGCATTGTGCCTTTTGTATTACATTCGGATGCAATTTCTGTCTATCATCGTCAATAAGAAGGTCCAAGGGATACAGTAAACCTGAAGTGAAGCATCGGAATCTAAAACTGGACTCACAGGAGAGGTTCAAATCATAGAAAGTGAGAAAGTCAGTCCTCTTGTACTTAACTCCTCGGCATTAAGCTTTTGCATGACATTCGGATGCAATTTCCGTCTCTCATCGTCAATAAGAAGGTGCAAGGTATACTGTAAACCAGAAGTGAAGCATCGTAATCTAAAACTGGACTCACAGGAGAGGTTCAAAACATAGAGAGTGAGAGTGTCAGTCTTCTTGTACTTAAGTCGGCATCGTGCCTTTTGTATTAAATTCGAATGCAATTCCTGTGTTTCATCGTCAATAACAAGGTCCAGGGGATACAGTAAACCTGAAGTGAAGCATCGGAATCTTAAACTGGACCCACACGAGAGGTTCAAATCATAGATAGTTAGAGTGTCAGTCCACTTATACTTAAGTCGGCAATTTGCCTTTTGTATTAAATTCGGATGCAAACTCTGTGTTTCATCGTGGATAAGAAGGTCCAAGTGATACAGTAAACCTGAAGTGAAGCATCGGAATCTAAAACTGGACTCACAGGAGAGGTTTAAATCATAGAAAGTGAGAGTGTCAGTCCTCTTGTACTTAAGTCGGCATTGTGCGTTTTGTATTAAATTCGGATGCAATTTCTGTGTTTCATCGTCAATTAGAAGGTAAAAGGTATACAGAAAACCTGAAGTGACGCATTGAAATCTAAAACTGGACTCACAGGAGAGGTTCAAATCATAGAAAGTTAGAGTGTCAGTCCTCTTGTTCTTAAGTCGGCATTGTGCCTTTTGTATTAAATTCAGGTGCTATTTCTGTGTTTCACGGTCAATAAGAAGGTCCAAGGGATACAATAAACCTGAACTGAAGCATCGGAATCTAAAACTGGACTCACAGGAGAGGTTCAAATCGTAGAAAGTGAGAGTGTCAGTCCTCTTCTACTTAAGTCGGCATTCTGCCTTTCGTATTAAATTCGGATGCAATTTCTGTGTTTCATCGTCAATAAGAAGGTGCAAGGTATACAGTAATCTTGAAGTGAAGCATCAGAATCTAAAACTGGACTCACAGGAGAGGTTCAAATCGTAGAAAGTGAGAGTGTCAGTCCTCTTGTACTTAAGTCGGCATTGTGCCTTTTGTATTGAATTCGGATGGAATTTCTGTGTTTCATCGTCAATAAGAAGGTGCAAGGTATACAGTAAACCTGAAGTGAAGCATCGGAATCTAAAACTGGACTTACAGGAGAGGTTCAAATCATAGAGAGTGAAAGTGTCAGTCCTTTTGGACTTAAGTCGGCATTGTGCCTTTTGTATTAAATTCGGATGCAATTTCTGTGTTTCATCGTCAATAAGAATTTACAAGGTATACAGTAAACCTGAAGTTAAGCATCGGAATCTAAAACTGGACCCACAGTAGAGGTTCAAATCGTAGAAAGTGAGAGTGTCAGTCGGCATTGTGCCTTTTGTATTAAATTCGGATGCAATTTTTGTGTTTCATCGTCAATAAGAAGGTGCAAGGTATACAGTAAACCTGAAGTGAAGCATCGGAATCTAAAACTGGACTCACAGGAGAGGTTCAAATCGTTGAAAGTGAGAGTGTCAGTATTATTGTACTTAAGTCAGCATTGTGCCATTTGTATTAAATTCGGATGCAGTTTCTGTGTTTCATCGTCAATAAGAAGGTGCAAGCTATACAGTAAAGCTAAAGTGAAGCATCGGAATCTAAAACTGGACTCATAGGTGAGGTTCAAATCATAGAAAGTGAGAGTGTCAGTCCTCTTGTACTTAAGTTGGCATTGTGCCTTTTGTATTAAATTCGGATGCAATTACTGTGTTTCATCGTCAATGAGAAGGTGCAAGGTATACAGTAATCTTGAAGTGAAGCATCGGAATCTAAAACGTGACTCACAGGAGACGTTCAAATCGTAGAAAGTGAGAGTGTCAGTCCTCTTGTACTTAAGTCGGCATTGTGCCTTTTGTATTAAATTCGGATGCAATTTCTGTGTTTCATCGTCAATAAGAAGGTCCAAGGGATACAGTAATCTTGAGTGAAGCATCGGAATCTAAAACTGGACTCACAGGAAAGGTTCAAATCGTAGAAAGTGAGAGTGTCAGTCCTCTTGTACTTAAGTCGGCATTGTGCCTTTTGGATTGAATTCGGATGGAATTTCTGTGTTTCATCGTCAATAAGAAGGTGCAAGGTATACAGTAAACCTGAAGTGAAGCATCGGAATCTAAAACTGGACTCACAGGAGAGGTTCAAATCATAGAAAGTGAAAGTGTCAGTCCTTTTGGACTTAAGTCGGCATTGTGCCTTTTGTATTAAATTCGGAAGCAATTTCTGTGTTTCATCGTCAATAAGAATTTACGAGGTATACTGTAAACCTAAAGTGAAGCATCGGAATCTAAAACTGGACCCACAGGAGAGATTCAAATCATAGAAAGTGAGATTCTCAGTCCGCTTGCACTTAAGACGGCATTGTGCCTTTTGTATTAAATTCGGATGGAATTTTTGTGTTTCATCGTCAATAAGAAGGTGCAAGGTATACAGTAAACCTGAAGTGAAGCATCGGAATCTAAAACTGGACTCACAGGAGAGGTTCAAATCGTTGAAAGTGAGAGTGTCAGTATTATTGTACTTAAGTCAGCATTGTGCCATTTGTATTAAATTCGGATGCAGTTTCTGTGTTTCATCGTCAATAAGAAGGTGCAAGCTATACAGTATAGCTAAAGTGAAGCATTGGAATCTAAATCTGGACTCATAGGTGAGGTTCAAATCATAGAAAGTGGGAGTGTCAGTCCTCTTGTACTTAAGTTGGCATTGTGCCTTTTGTATTAAATTGGGATGCAATTACTGTGTTTCATCGTCAATGAGAAGGTGCAACGTATACAGTAATCTTGAAGTGAAGCATCGGAATCTAAAACTGGACTCACAGGACGGGTTCAAATCATAGAAAGTGACGGTGACAGTCCTCTTGTACTTAAGTCAACATTGTGCCTTTTGTATTAAATTCGGATGCAAACTCTGTGTTTCATCGTCAATAAGAAGGTCCAAGGGATACAGTAAACCTGAAGTGAAGCATCGGAATCTGAAACTGGACCCACAGGAGAGGTTCAAATCATAGAAAGTGAGAGTGTCAGTCCGCTTGCACTTAAGTCGGTATTGTGCTTTTGTATTAAATTCGGATGCAATTTTTGTGTTTCATCGTCAATAAGGAGGTGAAAGGTATACGGTAAACCTGAAGTGAAACATCGGAATCTAAAACTGGACTCACCGGAGAGATTCAAATCATAGAAAGTGAGAGTGTCAGTCCGCTTGTACTTAAGTCGGCATTGTGCCTTTTGTATTAAATTCGGATACAATTTCTGTGTTTCATCGTCAATAAGAAGGTGCAATGTATACAGTAAACCTGAAGTGAAGCATCGGAATCTAAATCTGGACTCACAGGAGAGGTTCAAATCATAGAAAGTAAGAGTGTCAGTCCTCTTGTACTTAAGTCGGCTTTGTGCCTTTTGAATTTAATTCCGATGCAATTTCTGTGTTTCATCGTCAATAAGAAGGTGCAAGGTATACAGTAAACCTGAAGTGAAGCATGGGAATCTAAAACTGGACTAACTTGAGAGGTTCAAATCATAGAAAGTGAGAGTGTCAGTCCTGTTGTACTTAAGTCGGCATTGTGCCTTTTGTATTAAATTCGGATGCAATTTCTGTGTTTGATCGTCAATAAGAAGGTGCAAGTTATACAGTAATCCTGAAGTGAAGCATCGGGATCTAAAACATGTCTCACAGGGGAGTTTCAAATCATAGAAAGTGAGAGTGTCAGTCCGCTTGTACTTGAGTCGGCATTGTGCCTTTTGTATTACATTCGGATGCAATTTCTGTCTATCATCGTCAATAAGAAGGTCCAAGGGATACAGTAAACCTGAAGTGAAGCATCGGAATCTAAAACTGGACTCACAGGAGAGGTTCAAATCATAGAAAGTGAGAAAGTCAGTCCTCTTGTACTTAACTCCTCGGCATTAAGCTTTTGCATGACATTCGGATGCAATTTCCGTCTCTCATCGTCAATAAGAAGGTGCAAGGTATACTGTAAACCAGAAGTGAAGCATCGTAATCTAAAACTGGACTCACAGGAGAGGTTCAAAACATAGAGAGTGAGAGTGTCAGTCTTCTTGTACTTAAGTCGGCATCGTGCCTTTTGTATTAAATTCGAATGCAATTTCTGTGTTTCATCGTCAATAACAAGGTCCAGGGGATACAGTAAACCTGAAGTGAAGCATCGGAATATTAAACTGGACCCACACGAGAGGTTCAAATCATAGATAGTTAGAGTGTCAGTCCACTTATACTTAAGTCGGCAATTTGCCTTTTGTATTAAATTCGGATGCAAACTCTGTGTTTCATCGTGGATAAGAAGGTCCAAGTGATACAGTAAACCTGAAGTGAAGCATCGGAATCTAAAACTGGACTCACAGGAGAGGTTTAAATCATAGAAAGTGAGAGTGTCAGTCCTCTTGTACTTAAGTCGGCATTGTGCGTTTTGTATTAAATTCGGATGCAATTTCTGTGTTTCATCGTCAATTAGAAGGTAAAAGGTATACAGAAAACCTGAAGTGACGCATTGAAATCTAAAACTGGACTCACAGGAGAGGTTCAAATCATAGAAAGTTAGAGTGTCAGTCCTCTTGTTCTTAAGTCGGCATTGTGCCCTTTTGTATTAAATTCAGGTGCTATTTCTGTGTTTCACGGTCAATAAGAAGGTCCAAGGGATACAATAAACCTGAACTGAAGCATCGGAATCTAAAACTGGACTCACAGGAGAGGTTCAAATCGTAGAAAGTGAGAGTGTCAGTCCTCTTCTACTTAAGTCGGCATTCTGCCTTTTGTATTAAATTCGGATGCAATTTCTGTGTATCATCGTCAATAAGAAGGTGCAAGGTATACAGTAATCTTGAAGTGAAGCATCGGAATCTAAAACTGGACTCACAGGAGAGGTTCAAATCGTAGAAAGTGAGAGTGTCAGTCCTCTTGTACTTAAGTCGGCATTGTGCCTTTTTGTATTGAATTCGGATGGAATTTCTGTGTTTCATCGTCAATAAGAAGGTGCAAGGTATACAGTAAACCTGAAGTGAAGCATCGGAATCTAAAACTGGACTTACAGGAGAGGTTCAAATCATAGAGAGTGAAAGTGTCAGTCCTTTTGGACTTAAGTCGGCATTGTGCCTTTTTGTATTAAATTCGGATGCAATTTCTGTGTTTCATCGTCAATAAGAATTTACGAGGTATACAGTAAACCTGAAGTTAAGCATCGGAATCTAAAACTGGACCCACAGGAGAGGTTCAAATCGTAGAAAGTGAGAGTGTCAGTCGGCATTGTGCCTTTTGTATTAAATTCGGATGCAATTTTTGTGTTTCATCGTCAATAAGAAGGTGCAAGGTATACAGTAAACCTGAAGTGAAGCATCGGAATCTAAAACTGGACTCACAGGAGAGGTTCAAATCGTTGAAAGTGAGAGTGTCAGTATTATTGTACTTAAGTCAGCATTGTGCCATTTGTATTAAATTCGGATGCAGTTTCTGTGTTTCATCGTCAATAAGAAGGTGCAAGCTATACAGTAAAGCTAAAGTGAAGCATCGGAATCTAAAACTGGACTCATAGGTGAGGTTCAAATCATAGAAAGTGAGAGTGTCAGTCCTCTTGTACTTAAGTTGGCATTGTGCCTTTTGTATTAAATTCGGATGCAATTACTGTGTTTCATCGTCAATGAGAAGGTGCAAGGTATACAGTAATCCTTGAAGTGAAGCATCGGAATCTAAAACGTGACTCACAGGAGACGTTCAAATCGTAGAAAGTGAGAGTGTCAGTCCTCTTGTACTTAAGTCGGCATTGTGCCTTTTGTATTAAATTCGGATGCAATTTCTGTGTTTCATCGTCAATAAGAAGGTCCAAGGGGATACAGTAATCTTGAGCATCGGAATCTAAAACTGGACTCACAGGAAAGGTTCAAATCGTAGAAAGTTAGAGTGTCAGTCCTCTTGTACTTAAGTCGGCATTGTGCCTTTTGGATTGAATTCGGATGGAATTTCTGTGTTTCATCGTCAATAAGAAGGTGCAAGGTATACAGTAAACCTGAAGTGAAGCATCGGAATCTAAAACTGGACTCACAGGAGAGGTTCAAATCATAGAAAGTGAAAGTGTCAGTCCTTTTGGACTTAAGTCGGCATTGTGCCTTTTGTATTAAATTCGGAAGCAATTTCTGTGTTTCATCGTCAATAAGAATTTACGAGGTATACTGTAAACCTAAAGTGAAGCATCGGAATCTAAAACTGGACCCACAGGAGAGATTCAAATCATAGAAAGTGAGATTGTCAGTCCGCTTGCACTTAAGACGGCATTGTGCCTTTTGTATTAAATTCGGATGGAATTTTTGTGTTTCATCGTCAATAAGAAGGTGCAAGGTATACAGTAAACCTGATGTGAAGCATCGGAATCTAAAACTGGACTCACAGGAGAGGTTCAAATCGTTGAAAGTGAGAGTGTCAGTATTATTGTACTTAAGTCAGCATTGTGCCATTTGTATTAAATTCGGATGCAGTTTCTGTGTTTCATCGTCAATAAGAAGGTGCAAGCTATACAGTAAAGCTAAAGTGAAGCATTGGAATCTAAATCTGGACTCATAGGTGAGGTTCAAATCATAGAAAGTGGGAGTGTCAGTCCTCTTGTACTTAAGTTGGCATTGTGCCTTTTGTATTAAATTGGGATGCAATTACTGTGTTTCATCGTCAATGAGAAGGTGCAACGTATACAGTAATCTTGAAGTGAAGCATCGGAATCTAAAACTGGACTCACAGGACGGGTTCAAATCATAGAAAGTGACGGTGACAGTCCTCTTGTACTTAAGTCAACATTGTGCCTTTTGTATTAAATTCGGATGCAAACTCTGTGTTTCATCGTCAATAAGAAGGTCCAAGGGATACAGTAAACCTGAAGTGAAGCATCGGAATCTGAAACTGGACCCACAGGAGAGGTTCAAATCATAGAAAGTGAGAGTGTCAGTCCGCTTGCACTTAAGTCGGTATTGTGCTTTTGTATTAAATTCGGATGCAATTTTTGTGTTTCATCGTCAATAAGGAGGTGAAAGGTATACGGTAAACCTGAAGTGAAACATCGGAATCTAAAACTGGACTCACCGGAGAGATTCAAATCATAGAAAGTGAGAGTGTCAGTCCGCTTGTACTTAAGTCGGCATTGTGCCTTTTGTATTAAATTCGGATACAATTTCTGTGTTTCATCGTCAATAAGAAGGTGCAATGTATACAGTAAACCTGAAGTGAAGCATCGGAATCTAAATCTGGACTCACAGGAGAGGTTCAAATCATAGAAAGTAAGAGTGTCAGTCCTCTTGTACTTAAGTCGGCTTTGTGCCTTTTGAATTTAATTCCGATGCAATTTCTGTGTTTCATCGTCAATAAGAAGGTGCAAGGTATACAGTAAACCTGAAGTGAAGCATGGGAATCTAAAACTGGACTAACTTGAGAGGTTCAAATCATAGAAAGTGAGAGTGTCAGTCCTGTTGTACTTAAGTCGGCATTGTGCCTTTTGTATTAAATTCGGATGCAATTTCTGTGTTTGATCGTCAATAAGAAGGTGCAAGTTATACAGTAATCCTGAAGTGAAGCATCGGGATCTAAAACATGTCTCACAGGGGAGTTTCAAATCATAGAAAGTGAGAGTGTCAGTCCGCTTGTACTTGAGTCGGCATTGTGCCTTTTGTATTACATTCGGATGCAATTTCTGTCTATCATCGTCAATAAGAAGGTCCAAGGGATACAGTAAACCTGAAGTGAAGCATCGGAATCTAAAACTGGACTCACAGGAGAGGTTCAAATCATAGAAAGTGAGAAAGTCAGTCCTCTTGTACTTAACTCCTCGGCATTAAGCTTTTGCATGACATTCGGATGCAATTTCCGTCTCTCATCGTCAATAAGAAGGTGCAAGGTATACTGTAAACCAGAAGTGAAGCATCGTAATCTAAAACTGGACTCACAGGAGAGGTTCAAAACATAGAGAGTGAGAGTGTCAGTCTTCTTGTACTTAAGTCGGCATCGTGCCTTTTGTATTAAATTCGAATGCAATTTCTGTGTTTCATCGTCAATAACAAGGTCCAGGGGATACAGTAAACCTGAAGTGAAGCATCGGAATA
>NW_025728363.1:0-39744 GCF_021461385.2 Schistocerca piceifrons | reverse complement strand
GAATCTGCAGGTGAGCCCTGAAATGCGTCAGCGCCATTGTTGGGCAGCACTGTACAGTTCCAAATGTGATTTGTAATCATAAATTTATTCTTTAGTAGCGTCGTCTAGTCCCGCAGACGTTTGTCGTGCTTGCGCCGTCATATGGACCACGACCCGAGCGGCAGCGAGCGGCAGTCGAGCAAAGTCGGGACAAGTCGGGACGGGGACAGGAATGGTGCGAATGCAGTGCAAACTACGCAGACACCTGGTGTGAGGCGAGGCGAGGAAGCTCACATCGCTACCAGTGGCGCCCTCCAGCACGACACTGCCACACCCTGCACAGGCCCTCCGCTGGACACCAGGGACAAGTTGCGTCCTCCGCTAGTGTCGAAGGCTGCACGCGCCCAGCGAATGACAGGAGGTGCAACGAGCAGCAGTGCGTCTCACACATGCGGCGGTGCGCCCGCTAATTCGGCCGTCGTTCTGCTGGGACGCCGGGCGCGCCCCCCGCGCCGTCCTCGAGGAACTGGCTGTTGCAGAAGGAAGTGCTTTCGTCAAATGCGGCGGAAAACTAACATTTTGTGTGTTGGGAGAGAAGCCGAACGCGAATTCTGCCGTGCTCCTACATTACACTAGTGCCAACGGCCATACAATGATGAATACACCGGTTCTCGTCCGATCACCGAAGTTAAGCATCATCTGGCCCGGTTAGTACTTGGATGGGTGACCGCCTGGGAAACCCGGGTGCTGTTGGCTCTCCTTCTTTTTTTTTTTTTTTTTTTTTTTCCTTTTTATGTCGCTACTCCTGCCAGCCCTCTTTTCACTTCTGTTGTGACAAATACGTTTCCTCAAGCATTTTAAACTACTGTGATGGTACGAAAACAAAAAACAAAAAAATGAACCAATAAAAAATGGTACTGTTGGCTCCCATGCATTTTTTCCTTTTTAAGTCGCCACCCTGTCAGCAGTCTTCTCATACTACCTTTCTGTTGTGACAAAGATACTTTCTTAAGCATTTTAAACTAATGCAACGGTACGATAATGCGGTAATTAACTCAGTTTGAGGGAGAATGTGCTAACGAAGTTTGCCGGGAAGTCTTTGAAAACGACGAAACAGCACGAATCTGCAGGTGAGCCCTGAAATGCGTCAGCGCCATTGTTGGGCAGCACTGTACAGTTCCAAATTTGATTTGTAATCATAAATTTATTCTTTAGTAGCGTCGTCTAGTCCCGCAGACGTTTGTCGTGCTTGCGCCGTCATATGGACCACGACCCGAGCGGCAGCGAGCGGCAGTCGAGCAAAGTCGGGACAAGTCGGGACGGGGACAGGAATGGTGCGAATGCAGTGCAAACTACGCAGACACCTGGTGTGAGGCGAGGCGAGGAAGCTCACATCGCTACCAGTGGCGCCCTCCAGCACGACACTGCCACACCCTGCACAGGCCCTCCGCTGGACACCAGGGACAAGTTGCGTCCTCCGCTAGTGTCGAAGGCTGCACGCGCCCAGCGAATGACAGGAGGTGCAACGAGCAGCAGTGCGTCTCACACATGCGGCGGTGCGCCCGCTAATTCGGCCGTCGTTCTGCTGGGACGCCGGGCGCGCCCCCCGCGCCGTCCTCGAGGAACTGGCTGTTGCAGAAGGAAGTGCTTTCGTCAAATGCGGCGGAAAACTAACATTTTGTGTGTTGGGAGAGAAGCCGAACGCGAATTCTGCCGTGCTCCTACATTACACTAGTGCCAACGGCCATACAATGATGAATACACCGGTTCTCGTCCGATCACCGAAGTTAAGCATCATCTGGCCCGGTTAGTACTTGGATGGGTGACCGCCTGGGAAACCCGGGTGCTGTTGGCTCTCCTTCTTTTTTTTTTTTTTTTTTTTTTTTTTTCCTTTTTATGTCGCTACTCCTGCCAGCCCTCTTTTCACTTCTGTTGTGACAAATACGTTTCCTCAAGCATTTTAAACTACTGTGATGGTACGAAAACAAAAAACAAAAAAATGAACCAATAAAAAATGGTACTGTTGGCTCCCATGCATTTTTTCCTTTTTAAGTCGCCACCCTGTCAGCAGTCTTCTCATACTACCTTTCTGTTGTGACAAAGATACTTTCTTAAGCATTTTAAACTAATGCAACGGTACGATAATGCGGTAATTAACTCAGTTTGAGGGAGAATGTGCTAACGAAGTTTGCCGGGAAGTCTTTGAAAACGACGAAACAGCACGAATCTGCAGGTGAGCCCTGAAATGCGTCAGCGCCATTGTTGGGCAGCACTGTACAGTTCCAAATGTGATTTGTAATCATAAATTTATTCTTTAGTAGCGTCGTCTAGTCCCGCAGACGTTTGTCGTGCTTGCGCCGTCATATGGACCACGACCCGAGCGGCAGCGAGCGGCAGTCGAGCAAAGTCGGGACAAGTCGGGACGGGGACAGGAATGGTGCGAATGCAGTGCAAACTACGCAGACACCTGGTGTGAGGCGAGGCGAGGAAGCTCACATCGCTACCAGTGGCGCCCTCCAGCACGACACTGCCACACCCTGCACAGGCCCTCCGCTGGACACCAGGGACAAGTTGCGTCCTCCGCTAGTGTCGAAGGCTGCACGCGCCCAGCGAATGACAGGAGGTGCAACGAGCAGCAGTGCGTCTCACACATGCGGCGGTGCGCCCGCTAATTCGGCCGTCGTTCTGCTGGGACGCCGGGCGCGCCCCCCGCGCCGTCCTCGAGGAACTGGCTGTTGCAGAAGGAAGTGCTTTCGTCAAATGCGGCGGAAAACTAACATTTTGTGTGTTGGGAGAGAAGCCGAACGCGAATTCTGCCGTGCTCCTACATTACACTAGTGCCAACGGCCATACAATGATGAATACACCGGTTCTCGTCCGATCACCGAAGTTAAGCATCATCTGGCCCGGTTAGTACTTGGATGGGTGACCGCCTGGGAAACCCGGGTGCTGTTGGCTCTCCTTCTTTTTTTTTTTTTTTTTTTTTTTCCTTTTTATGTCGCTACTCCTGCCAGCCCTCTTTTCACTTCTGTTGTGACAAATACGTTTCCTCAAGCATTTTAAACTACTGTGATGGTACGAAAACAAAAAACAAAAAAATGAACCAATAAAAAATGGTACTGTTGGCTCCCATGCATTTTTTCCTTTTTAAGTCGCCACCCTGTCAGCAGTCTTCTCATACTACCTTTCTGTTGTGACAAAGATACTTTCTTAAGCATTTTAAACTAATGCAACGGTACGATAATGCGGTAATTAACTCAGTTTGAGGGAGAATGTGCTAACGAAGTTTGCCGGGAAGTCTTTGAAAACGACGAAACAGCACGAATCTGCAGGTGAGCCCTGAAATGCGTCAGCGCCATTGTTGGGCAGCACTGTACAGTTCCAAATTTGATTTGTAATCATAAATTTATTCTTTAGTAGCGTCGTCTAGTCCCGCAGACGTTTGTCGTGCTTGCGCCGTCATATGGACCACGACCCGAGCGGCAGCGAGCGGCAGTCGAGCAAAGTCGGGACAAGTCGGGACGGGGACAGGAATGGTGCGAATGCAGTGCAAACTACGCAGACACCTGGTGTGAGGCGAGGCGAGGAAGCTCACATCGCTACCAGTGGCGCCCTCCAGCACGACACTGCCACACCCTGCACAGGCCCTCCGCTGGACACCAGGGACAAGTTGCGTCCTCCGCTAGTGTCGAAGGCTGCACGCGCCCAGCGAATGACAGGAGGTGCAACGAGCAGCAGTGCGTCTCACACATGCGGCGGTGCGCCCGCTAATTCGGCCGTCGTTCTGCTGGGACGCCGGGCGCGCCCCCCGCGCCGTCCTCGAGGAACTGGCTGTTGCAGAAGGAAGTGCTTTCGTCAAATGCGGCGGAAAACTAACATTTTGTGTGTTGGGAGAGAAGCCGAACGCGAATTCTGCCGTGCTCCTACATTACACTAGTGCCAACGGCCATACAATGATGAATACACCGGTTCTCGTCCGATCACCGAAGTTAAGCATCATCTGGCCCGGTTAGTACTTGGATGGGTGACCGCCTGGGAAACCCGGGTGCTGTTGGCTCTCCTTCTTTTTTTTTTTTTTTTTTTTTTTCCTTTTTATGTCGCTACTCCTGCCAGCCCTCTTTTCACTTCTGTTGTGACAAATACGTTTCCTCAAGCATTTTAAACTACTGTGATGGTACGAAAACAAAAAACAAAAAAATGAACCAATAAAAAATGGTACTGTTGGCTCCCATGCATTTTTTCCTTTTTAAGTCGCCACCCTGTCAGCAGTCTTCTCATACTACCTTTCTGTTGTGACAAAGATACTTTCTTAAGCATTTTAAACTAATGCAACGGTACGATAATGCGGTAATTAACTCAGTTTGAGGGAGAATGTGCTAACGAAGTTTGCCGGGAAGTCTTTGAAAACGACGAAACAGCACGAATCTGCAGGTGAGCCCTGAAATGCGTCAGCGCCATTGTTGGGCAGCACTGTACAGTTCCAAATTTGATTTGTAATCATAAATTTATTCTTTAGTAGCGTCGTCTAGTCCCGCAGACGTTTGTCGTGCTTGCGCCGTCATATGGACCACGACCCGAGCGGCAGCGAGCGGCAGTCGAGCAAAGTCGGGACAAGTCGGGACGGGGACAGGAATGGTGCGAATGCAGTGCAAACTACGCAGACACCTGGTGTGAGGCGAGGCGAGGAAGCTCACATCGCTACCAGTGGCGCCCTCCAGCACGACACTGCCACACCCTGCACAGGCCCTCCGCTGGACACCAGGGACAAGTTGCGTCCTCCGCTAGTGTCGAAGGCTGCACGCGCCCAGCGAATGACAGGAGGTGCAACGAGCAGCAGTGCGTCTCACACATGCGGCGGTGCGCCCGCTAATTCGGCCGTCGTTCTGCTGGGACGCCGGGCGCGCCCCCCGCGCCGTCCTCGAGGAACTGGCTGTTGCAGAAGGAAGTGCTTTCGTCAAATGCGGCGGAAAACTAACATTTTGTGTGTTGGGAGAGAAGCCGAACGCGAATTCTGCCGTGCTCCTACATTACACTAGTGCCAACGGCCATACAATGATGAATACACCGGTTCTCGTCCGATCACCGAAGTTAAGCATCATCTGGCCCGGTTAGTACTTGGATGGGTGACCGCCTGGGAAACCCGGGTGCTGTTGGCTCTCCTTCTTTTTTTTTTTTTTTTTTTTTTTCCTTTTTATGTCGCTACTCCTGCCAGCCCTCTTTTCACTTCTGTTGTGACAAATACGTTTCCTCAAGCATTTTAAACTACTGTGATGGTACGAAAACAAAAAACAAAAAAATGAACCAATAAAAAATGGTACTGTTGGCTCCCATGCATTTTTTCCTTTTTAAGTCGCCACCCTGTCAGCAGTCTTCTCATACTACCTTTCTGTTGTGACAAAGATACTTTCTTAAGCATTTTAAACTAATGCAACGGTACGATAATGCGGTAATTAACTCAGTTTGAGGGAGAATGTGCTAACGAAGTTTGCCGGGAAGTCTTTGAAAACGACGAAACAGCACGAATCTGCAGGTGAGCCCTGAAATGCGTCAGCGCCATTGTTGGGCAGCACTGTACAGTTCCAAATTTGATTTGTAATCATAAATTTATTCTTTAGTAGCGTCGTCTAGTCCCGCAGACGTTTGTCGTGCTTGCGCCGTCATATGGACCACGACCCGAGCGGCAGCGAGCGGCAGTCGAGCAAAGTCGGGACAAGTCGGGACGGGGACAGGAATGGTGCGAATGCAGTGCAAACTACGCAGACACCTGGTGTGAGGCGAGGCGAGGAAGCTCACATCGCTACCAGTGGCGCCCTCCAGCACGACACTGCCACACCCTGCACAGGCCCTCCGCTGGACACCAGGGACAAGTTGCGTCCTCCGCTAGTGTCGAAGGCTGCACGCGCCCAGCGAATGACAGGAGGTGCAACGAGCAGCAGTGCGTCTCACACATGCGGCGGTGCGCCCGCTAATTCGGCCGTCGTTCTGCTGGGACGCCGGGCGCGCCCCCCGCGCCGTCCTCGAGGAACTGGCTGTTGCAGAAGGAAGTGCTTTCGTCAAATGCGGCGGAAAACTAACATTTTGTGTGTTGGGAGAGAAGCCGAACGCGAATTCTGCCGTGCTCCTACATTACACTAGTGCCAACGGCCATACAATGATGAATACACCGGTTCTCGTCCGATCACCGAAGTTAAGCATCATCTGGCCCGGTTAGTACTTGGATGGGTGACCGCCTGGGAAACCCGGGTGCTGTTGGCTCTCCTTCTTTTTTTTTTTTTTTTTTTTTTTCCTTTTTATGTCGCTACTCCTGCCAGCCCTCTTTTCACTTCTGTTGTGACAAATACGTTTCCTCAAGCATTTTAAACTACTGTGATGGTACGAAAACAAAAAACAAAAAAATGAACCAATAAAAAATGGTACTGTTGGCTCCCATGCATTTTTTCCTTTTTAAGTCGCCACCCTGTCAGCAGTCTTCTCATACTACCTTTCTGTTGTGACAAAGATACTTTCTTAAGCATTTTAAACTAATGCAACGGTACGATAATGCGGTAATTAACTCAGTTTGAGGGAGAATGTGCTAACGAAGTTTGCCGGGAAGTCTTTGAAAACGACGAAACAGCACGAATCTGCAGGTGAGCCCTGAAATGCGTCAGCGCCATTGTTGGGCAGCACTGTACAGTTCCAAATTTGATTTGTAATCATAAATTTATTCTTTAGTAGCGTCGTCTAGTCCCGCAGACGTTTGTCGTGCTTGCGCCGTCATATGGACCACGACCCGAGCGGCAGCGAGCGGCAGTCGAGCAAAGTCGGGACAAGTCGGGACGGGGACAGGAATGGTGCGAATGCAGTGCAAACTACGCAGACACCTGGTGTGAGGCGAGGCGAGGAAGCTCACATCGCTACCAGTGGCGCCCTCCAGCACGACACTGCCACACCCTGCACAGGCCCTCCGCTGGACACCAGGGACAAGTTGCGTCCTCCGCTAGTGTCGAAGGCTGCACGCGCCCAGCGAATGACAGGAGGTGCAACGAGCAGCAGTGCGTCTCACACATGCGGCGGTGCGCCCGCTAATTCGGCCGTCGTTCTGCTGGGACGCCGGGCGCGCCCCCCGCGCCGTCCTCGAGGAACTGGCTGTTGCAGAAGGAAGTGCTTTCGTCAAATGCGGCGGAAAACTAACATTTTGTGTGTTGGGAGAGAAGCCGAACGCGAATTCTGCCGTGCTCCTACATTACACTAGTGCCAACGGCCATACAATGATGAATACACCGGTTCTCGTCCGATCACCGAAGTTAAGCATCATCTGGCCCGGTTAGTACTTGGATGGGTGACCGCCTGGGAAACCCGGGTGCTGTTGGCTCTCCTTCTTTTTTTTTTTTTTTTTTTTTTTTTTCCTTTTTATGTCGCTACTCCTGCCAGCCCTCTTTTCACTTCTGTTGTGACAAATACGTTTCCTCAAGCATTTTAAACTACTGTGATGGTACGAAAACAAAAAACAAAAAAATGAACCAATAAAAAATGGTACTGTTGGCTCCCATGCATTTTTTCCTTTTTAAGTCGCCACCCTGTCAGCAGTCTTCTCATACTACCTTTCTGTTGTGACAAAGATACTTTCTTAAGCATTTTAAACTAATGCAACGGTACGATAATGCGGTAATTAACTCAGTTTGAGGGAGAATGTGCTAACGAAGTTTGCCGGGAAGTCTTTGAAAACGACGAAACAGCACGAATCTGCAGGTGAGCCCTGAAATGCGTCAGCGCCATTGTTGGGCAGCACTGTACAGTTCCAAATGTGATTTGTAATCATAAATTTATTCTTTAGTAGCGTCGTCTAGTCCCGCAGACGTTTGTCGTGCTTGCGCCGTCATATGGACCACGACCCGAGCGGCAGCGAGCGGCAGTCGAGCAAAGTCGGGACAAGTCGGGACGGGGACAGGAATGGTGCGAATGCAGTGCAAACTACGCAGACACCTGGTGTGAGGCGAGGCGAGGAAGCTCACATCGCTACCAGTGGCGCCCTCCAGCACGACACTGCCACACCCTGCACAGGCCCTCCGCTGGACACCAGGGACAAGTTGCGTCCTCCGCTAGTGTCGAAGGCTGCACGCGCCCAGCGAATGACAGGAGGTGCAACGAGCAGCAGTGCGTCTCACACATGCGGCGGTGCGCCCGCTAATTCGGCCGTCGTTCTGCTGGGACGCCGGGCGCGCCCCCCGCGCCGTCCTCGAGGAACTGGCTGTTGCAGAAGGAAGTGCTTTCGTCAAATGCGGCGGAAAACTAACATTTTGTGTGTTGGGAGAGAAGCCGAACGCGAATTCTGCCGTGCTCCTACATTACACTAGTGCCAACGGCCATACAATGATGAATACACCGGTTCTCGTCCGATCACCGAAGTTAAGCATCATCTGGCCCGGTTAGTACTTGGATGGGTGACCGCCTGGGAAACCCGGGTGCTGTTGGCTCTCCTTCTTTTTTTTTTTTTTTTTTTTTTTCCTTTTTATGTCGCTACTCCTGCCAGCCCTCTTTTCACTTCTGTTGTGACAAATACGTTTCCTCAAGCATTTTAAACTACTGTGATGGTACGAAAACAAAAAACAAAAAAATGAACCAATAAAAAATGGTACTGTTGGCTCCCATGCATTTTTTCCTTTTTAAGTCGCCACCCTGTCAGCAGTCTTCTCATACTACCTTTCTGTTGTGACAAAGATACTTTCTTAAGCATTTTAAACTAATGCAACGGTACGATAATGCGGTAATTAACTCAGTTTGAGGGAGAATGTGCTAACGAAGTTTGCCGGGAAGTCTTTGAAAACGACGAAACAGCACGAATCTGCAGGTGAGCCCTGAAATGCGTCAGCGCCATTGTTGGGCAGCACTGTACAGTTCCAAATTTGATTTGTAATCATAAATTTATTCTTTAGTAGCGTCGTCTAGTCCCGCAGACGTTTGTCGTGCTTGCGCCGTCATATGGACCACGACCCGAGCGGCAGCGAGCGGCAGTCGAGCAAAGTCGGGACAAGTCGGGACGGGGACAGGAATGGTGCGAATGCAGTGCAAACTACGCAGACACCTGGTGTGAGGCGAGGCGAGGAAGCTCACATCGCTACCAGTGGCGCCCTCCAGCACGACACTGCCACACCCTGCACAGGCCCTCCGCTGGACACCAGGGACAAGTTGCGTCCTCCGCTAGTGTCGAAGGCTGCACGCGCCCAGCGAATGACAGGAGGTGCAACGAGCAGCAGTGCGTCTCACACATGCGGCGGTGCGCCCGCTAATTCGGCCGTCGTTCTGCTGGGACGCCGGGCGCGCCCCCCGCGCCGTCCTCGAGGAACTGGCTGTTGCAGAAGGAAGTGCTTTCGTCAAATGCGGCGGAAAACTAACATTTTGTGTGTTGGGAGAGAAGCCGAACGCGAATTCTGCCGTGCTCCTACATTACACTAGTGCCAACGGCCATACAATGATGAATACACCGGTTCTCGTCCGATCACCGAAGTTAAGCATCATCTGGCCCGGTTAGTACTTGGATGGGTGACCGCCTGGGAAACCCGGGTGCTGTTGGCTCTCCTTCTTTTTTTTTTTTTTTTTTTTTTTCCTTTTTATGTCGCTACTCCTGCCAGCCCTCTTTTCACTTCTGTTGTGACAAATACGTTTCCTCAAGCATTTTAAACTACTGTGATGGTACGAAAACAAAAAACAAAAAAATGAACCAATAAAAAATGGTACTGTTGGCTCCCATGCATTTTTTCCTTTTTAAGTCGCCACCCTGTCAGCAGTCTTCTCATACTACCTTTCTGTTGTGACAAAGATACTTTCTTAAGCATTTTAAACTAATGCAACGGTACGATAATGCGGTAATTAACTCAGTTTGAGGGAGAATGTGCTAACGAAGTTTGCCGGGAAGTCTTTGAAAACGACGAAACAGCACGAATCTGCAGGTGAGCCCTGAAATGCGTCAGCGCCATTGTTGGGCAGCACTGTACAGTTCCAAATTTGATTTGTAATCATAAATTTATTCTTTAGTAGCGTCGTCTAGTCCCGCAGACGTTTGTCGTGCTTGCGCCGTCATATGGACCACGACCCGAGCGGCAGCGAGCGGCAGTCGAGCAAAGTCGGGACAAGTCGGGACGGGGACAGGAATGGTGCGAATGCAGTGCAAACTACGCAGACACCTGGTGTGAGGCGAGGCGAGGAAGCTCACATCGCTACCAGTGGCGCCCTCCAGCACGACACTGCCACACCCTGCACAGGCCCTCCGCTGGACACCAGGGACAAGTTGCGTCCTCCGCTAGTGTCGAAGGCTGCACGCGCCCAGCGAATGACAGGAGGTGCAACGAGCAGCAGTGCGTCTCACACATGCGGCGGTGCGCCCGCTAATTCGGCCGTCGTTCTGCTGGGACGCCGGGCGCGCCCCCCGCGCCGTCCTCGAGGAACTGGCTGTTGCAGAAGGAAGTGCTTTCGTCAAATGCGGCGGAAAACTAACATTTTGTGTGTTGGGAGAGAAGCCGAACGCGAATTCTGCCGTGCTCCTACATTACACTAGTGCCAACGGCCATACAATGATGAATACACCGGTTCTCGTCCGATCACCGAAGTTAAGCATCATCTGGCCCGGTTAGTACTTGGATGGGTGACCGCCTGGGAAACCCGGGTGCTGTTGGCTCTCCTTCTTTTTTTTTTTTTTTTTTTTTTTCCTTTTTATGTCGCTACTCCTGCCAGCCCTCTTTTCACTTCTGTTGTGACAAATACGTTTCCTCAAGCATTTTAAACTACTGTGATGGTACGAAAACAAAAAACAAAAAAATGAACCAATAAAAAATGGTACTGTTGGCTCCCATGCATTTTTTCCTTTTTAAGTCGCCACCCTGTCAGCAGTCTTCTCATACTACCTTTCTGTTGTGACAAAGATACTTTCTTAAGCATTTTAAACTAATGCAACGGTACGATAATGCGGTAATTAACTCAGTTTGAGGGAGAATGTGCTAACGAAGTTTGCCGGGAAGTCTTTGAAAACGACGAAACAGCACGAATCTGCAGGTGAGCCCTGAAATGCGTCAGCGCCATTGTTGGGCAGCACTGTACAGTTCCAAATTTGATTTGTAATCATAAATTTATTCTTTAGTAGCGTCGTCTAGTCCCGCAGACGTTTGTCGTGCTTGCGCCGTCATATGGACCACGACCCGAGCGGCAGCGAGCGGCAGTCGAGCAAAGTCGGGACAAGTCGGGACGGGGACAGGAATGGTGCGAATGCAGTGCAAACTACGCAGACACCTGGTGTGAGGCGAGGCGAGGAAGCTCACATCGCTACCAGTGGCGCCCTCCAGCACGACACTGCCACACCCTGCACAGGCCCTCCGCTGGACACCAGGGACAAGTTGCGTCCTCCGCTAGTGTCGAAGGCTGCACGCGCCCAGCGAATGACAGGAGGTGCAACGAGCAGCAGTGCGTCTCACACATGCGGCGGTGCGCCCGCTAATTCGGCCGTCGTTCTGCTGGGACGCCGGGCGCGCCCCCCGCGCCGTCCTCGAGGAACTGGCTGTTGCAGAAGGAAGTGCTTTCGTCAAATGCGGCGGAAAACTAACATTTTGTGTGTTGGGAGAGAAGCCGAACGCGAATTCTGCCGTGCTCCTACATTACACTAGTGCCAACGGCCATACAATGATGAATACACCGGTTCTCGTCCGATCACCGAAGTTAAGCATCATCTGGCCCGGTTAGTACTTGGATGGGTGACCGCCTGGGAAACCCGGGTGCTGTTGGCTCTCCTTCTTTTTTTTTTTCTTCCTTTTTGTGTCGCTACTCCTGCCAGCCCTCTTTTCACTTCTGTTGTGACAAATACGTTTCCTCAAGCATTTTAAACTACTGTGATGGTACGAAAACAAAAAAAAAAAAAAAAATGAACCAATAAAAAATGGTACTGTTGGCTCCCATGCATTTTTTCCTTTTTAAGTCGCCACCCTGTCAGCAGTCTTCTCATACTACCTTTCTGTTGTGACAAAGATACTTTCTTAAGCATTTTAAACTAATGCAACGGTACGATAATGCGGTAATTAACTCAGTTTGAGGGAGAATGTGCTAACGAAGTTTGCCGGGAAGTCTTTGAAAACGACGAAACAGCACGAATCTGCAGGTGAGCCCTGAAATGCGTCAGCGCCATTGTTGGGCAGCACTGTACAGTTCCAAATGTGATTTGTAATCATAAATTTATTCTTTAGTAGCGTCGTCTAGTCCCGCAGACGTTTGTCGTGCTTGCGCCGTCATATGGACCACGACCCGAGCGGCAGCGAGCGGCAGTCGAGCAAAGTCGGGACAAGTCGGGACGGGGACAGGAATGGTGCGAATGCAGTGCAAACTACGCAGACACCTGGTGTGAGGCGAGGCGAGGAAGCTCACATCGCTACCAGTGGCGCCCTCCAGCACGACACTGCCACACCCTGCACAGGCCCTCCGCTGGACACCAGGGACAAGTTGCGTCCTCCGCTAGTGTCGAAGGCTGCACGCGCCCAGCGAATGACAGGAGGTGCAACGAGCAGCAGTGCGTCTCACACATGCGGCGGTGCGCCCGCTAATTCGGCCGTCGTTCTGCTGGGACGCCGGGCGCGCCCCCCGCGCCGTCCTCGAGGAACTGGCTGTTGCAGAAGGAAGTGCTTTCGTCAAATGCGGCGGAAAACTAACATTTTGTGTGTTGGGAGAGAAGCCGAACGCGAATTCTGCCGTGCTCCTACATTACACTAGTGCCAACGGCCATACAATGATGAATACACCGGTTCTCGTCCGATCACCGAAGTTAAGCATCATCTGGCCCGGTTAGTACTTGGATGGGTGACCGCCTGGGAAACCCGGGTGCTGTTGGCTCTCCTTCTTTTTTTTTTTTTTTTTTTTTTTCCTTTTTATGTCGCTACTCCTGCCAGCCCTCTTTTCACTTCTGTTGTGACAAATACGTTTCCTCAAGCATTTTAAACTACTGTGATGGTACGAAAACAAAAAACAAAAAAATGAACCAATAAAAAATGGTACTGTTGGCTCCCATGCATTTTTTCCTTTTTAAGTCGCCACCCTGTCAGCAGTCTTCTCATACTACCTTTCTGTTGTGACAAAGATACTTTCTTAAGCATTTTAAACTAATGCAACGGTACGATAATGCGGTAATTAACTCAGTTTGAGGGAGAATGTGCTAACGAAGTTTGCCGGGAAGTCTTTGAAAACGACGAAACAGCACGAATCTGCAGGTGAGCCCTGAAATGCGTCAGCGCCATTGTTGGGCAGCACTGTACAGTTCCAAATTTGATTTGTAATCATAAATTTATTCTTTAGTAGCGTCGTCTAGTCCCGCAGACGTTTGTCGTGCTTGCGCCGTCATATGGACCACGACCCGAGCGGCAGCGAGCGGCAGTCGAGCAAAGTCGGGACAAGTCGGGACGGGGACAGGAATGGTGCGAATGCAGTGCAAACTACGCAGACACCTGGTGTGAGGCGAGGCGAGGAAGCTCACATCGCTACCAGTGGCGCCCTCCAGCACGACACTGCCACACCCTGCACAGGCCCTCCGCTGGACACCAGGGACAAGTTGCGTCCTCCGCTAGTGTCGAAGGCTGCACGCGCCCAGCGAATGACAGGAGGTGCAACGAGCAGCAGTGCGTCTCACACATGCGGCGGTGCGCCCGCTAATTCGGCCGTCGTTCTGCTGGGACGCCGGGCGCGCCCCCCGCGCCGTCCTCGAGGAACTGGCTGTTGCAGAAGGAAGTGCTTTCGTCAAATGCGGCGGAAAACTAACATTTTGTGTGTTGGGAGAGAAGCCGAACGCGAATTCTGCCGTGCTCCTACATTACACTAGTGCCAACGGCCATACAATGATGAATACACCGGTTCTCGTCCGATCACCGAAGTTAAGCATCATCTGGCCCGGTTAGTACTTGGATGGGTGACCGCCTGGGAAACCCGGGTGCTGTTGGCTCTCCTTCTTTTTTTTTTTTTTTTTTTTTTTCCTTTTTATGTCGCTACTCCTGCCAGCCCTCTTTTCACTTCTGTTGTGACAAATACGTTTCCTCAAGCATTTTAAACTACTGTGATGGTACGAAAACAAAAAACAAAAAAATGAACCAATAAAAAATGGTACTGTTGGCTCCCATGCATTTTTTCCTTTTTAAGTCGCCACCCTGTCAGCAGTCTTCTCATACTACCTTTCTGTTGTGACAAAGATACTTTCTTAAGCATTTTAAACTAATGCAACGGTACGATAATGCGGTAATTAACTCAGTTTGAGGGAGAATGTGCTAACGAAGTTTGCCGGGAAGTCTTTGAAAACGACGAAACAGCACGAATCTGCAGGTGAGCCCTGAAATGCGTCAGCGCCATTGTTGGGCAGCACTGTACAGTTCCAAATTTGATTTGTAATCATAAATTTATTCTTTAGTAGCGTCGTCTAGTCCCGCAGACGTTTGTCGTGCTTGCGCCGTCATATGGACCACGACCCGAGCGGCAGCGAGCGGCAGTCGAGCAAAGTCGGGACAAGTCGGGACGGGGACAGGAATGGTGCGAATGCAGTGCAAACTACGCAGACACCTGGTGTGAGGCGAGGCGAGGAAGCTCACATCGCTACCAGTGGCGCCCTCCAGCACGACACTGCCACACCCTGCACAGGCCCTCCGCTGGACACCAGGGACAAGTTGCGTCCTCCGCTAGTGTCGAAGGCTGCACGCGCCCAGCGAATGACAGGAGGTGCAACGAGCAGCAGTGCGTCTCACACATGCGGCGGTGCGCCCGCTAATTCGGCCGTCGTTCTGCTGGGACGCCGGGCGCGCCCCCCGCGCCGTCCTCGAGGAACTGGCTGTTGCAGAAGGAAGTGCTTTCGTCAAATGCGGCGGAAAACTAACATTTTGTGTGTTGGGAGAGAAGCCGAACGCGAATTCTGCCGTGCTCCTACATTACACTAGTGCCAACGGCCATACAATGATGAATACACCGGTTCTCGTCCGATCACCGAAGTTAAGCATCATCTGGCCCGGTTAGTACTTGGATGGGTGACCGCCTGGGAAACCCGGGTGCTGTTGGCTCTCCTTCTTTTTTTTTTTTTTTTTTTTTTTTTTCCTTTTTATGTCGCTACTCCTGCCAGCCCTCTTTTCACTTCTGTTGTGACAAATACGTTTCCTCAAGCATTTTAAACTACTGTGATGGTACGAAAACAAAAAACAAAAAAATGAACCAATAAAAAATGGTACTGTTGGCTCCCATGCATTTTTTCCTTTTTAAGTCGCCACCCTGTCAGCAGTCTTCTCATACTACCTTTCTGTTGTGACAAAGATACTTTCTTAAGCATTTTAAACTAATGCAACGGTACGATAATGCGGTAATTAACTCAGTTTGAGGGAGAATGTGCTAACGAAGTTTGCCGGGAAGTCTTTGAAAACGACGAAACAGCACGAATCTGCAGGTGAGCCCTGAAATGCGTCAGCGCCATTGTTGGGCAGCACTGTACAGTTCCAAATGTGATTTGTAATCATAAATTTATTCTTTAGTAGCGTCGTCTAGTCCCGCAGACGTTTGTCGTGCTTGCGCCGTCATATGGACCACGACCCGAGCGGCAGCGAGCGGCAGTCGAGCAAAGTCGGGACAAGTCGGGACGGGGACAGGAATGGTGCGAATGCAGTGCAAACTACGCAGACACCTGGTGTGAGGCGAGGCGAGGAAGCTCACATCGCTACCAGTGGCGCCCTCCAGCACGACACTGCCACACCCTGCACAGGCCCTCCGCTGGACACCAGGGACAAGTTGCGTCCTCCGCTAGTGTCGAAGGCTGCACGCGCCCAGCGAATGACAGGAGGTGCAACGAGCAGCAGTGCGTCTCACACATGCGGCGGTGCGCCCGCTAATTCGGCCGTCGTTCTGCTGGGACGCCGGGCGCGCCCCCCGCGCCGTCCTCGAGGAACTGGCTGTTGCAGAAGGAAGTGCTTTCGTCAAATGCGGCGGAAAACTAACATTTTGTGTGTTGGGAGAGAAGCCGAACGCGAATTCTGCCGTGCTCCTACATTACACTAGTGCCAACGGCCATACAATGATGAATACACCGGTTCTCGTCCGATCACCGAAGTTAAGCATCATCTGGCCCGGTTAGTACTTGGATGGGTGACCGCCTGGGAAACCCGGGTGCTGTTGGCTCTCCTTCTTTTTTTTTTTCTTCCTTTTTGTGTCGCTACTCCTGCCAGCCCTCTTTTCACTTCTGTTGTGACAAATACGTTTCCTCAAGCATTTTAAACTACTGTGATGGTACGAAAACAAAAAAAAAAAAAAAAATGAACCAATAAAAAATGGTACTGTTGGCTCCCATGCATTTTTCCCTTTTTAAGTCGCCACCCTGCCAGCAGTCTTCTCATACTACCTTTCTGTTGTGACAAAGATGCTTTCTTAAGCATTTTAAACTAATGCAACGGTACGATAATGCGGTAATTAACTCAGTTTGAGGGAGAATGTGCTAACGAAGTTTGCCGGGAAGTCTTTGAAAACGACGAAACAGCACGAATCTGCAGGTGAGCCCCGAAATGCGTCAGCGCCATTGTTGGGCAGCACTGTACAGTTCCAAATTTGATTTGTAATCATAAATTTATCCTTTAGTAGCGTCGTCTAGTCCCGCAGACGTTTGTCGTGCTTGCGCCGTCATATGGACCACGACCCGAGCGGCAGCGAGCGGCAGTCGAGCAAAGTCGGGACAAGTCGGGACGGGGACAGGGATAGGAATGGTGCGAATGCACTGCGAACTACGCAGACACCTGGTGTGAGGCGAGGCGAGGAAGCCCATATCGCTACCAGCGGCGCCCTGCAGCACGACACTGCCACACCCCGCACAGGCCCTCCGCTGGACACCAGGGACAAGATGCGTCCTCCGCTAGTGTCGAAGGCTGCACGCGCCCAGCGAATGACAGGAGGTGCAACGAGCAGCAATGCGTCTCACACACGCGGCGGTGCGCCCGCTAATTCCGCCGTCGCTCTGCTGGGACGCCGGGCGCGCCCTCCGCGCCGTCCTCGAGGAACTGGCTGTTGCAGAAGGAAGTGCTTTCGTCAAATGCGGCGGAAAACTAACATTTTGTGTGTTGGGAGAGAAGCCGAACGCGAATTCTGCCGTGCTCCTACATTACACGAGTGCCAACGGCCATACAATGATGAATACACCGGTTCTCGTCCGATCACCGAAGTTAAGCATCATCTGGCCCGATTAGTACTTGGATGGGTGACCGCCTGGGAAACCCGGGTGCTGTTGGCTCTCCTTCTTTTTTTTTTTCTTCCTTTTTGTGTCGCTACTCCTGCCAGCCCTCTTTTCACTTCTGTTGTGACAAATACGTTTCCTCAAGCATTTTAAACTACTGTGATGGTACGAAAACAAAAAAAAAAAAAAAAATGAACCAATAAAAAATGGTACTGTTGGCTCCCATGCATTTTTCCCTTTTTAAGTCGCCACCCTGCCAGCAGTCTTCTCATACTACCTTTCTGTTGTGACAAAGATGCTTTCTTAAGCATTTTAAACTAATGCAACGGTACGATAATGCGGTAATTAACTCAGTTTGAGGGAGAATGTGCTAACGAAGTTTGCCGGGAAGTCTTTGAAAACGACGAAACAGCACGAATCTGCAGGTGAGCCCCGAAATGCGTCAGCGCCATTGTTGGGCAGCACTGTACAGTTCCAAATTTGATTTGTAATCATAAATTTATCCTTTAGTAGCGTCGTCTAGTCCCGCAGACGTTTGTCGTGCTTGCGCCGTCATATGGACCACGACCCGAGCGGCAGCGAGCGGCAGTCGAGCAAAGTCGGGACAAGTCGGGACGGGGACAGGGATAGGAATGGTGCGAATGCACTGCGAACTACGCAGACACCTGGTGTGAGGCGAGGCGAGGAAGCCCATATCGCTACCAGCGGCGCCCTGCAGCACGACACTGCCACACCCCGCACAGGCCCTCCGCTGGACACCAGGGACAAGATGCGTCCTCCGCTAGTGTCGAAGGCTGCACGCGCCCAGCGAATGACAGGAGGTGCAACGAGCAGCAATGCGTCTCACACACGCGGCGGTGCGCCCGCTAATTCCGCCGTCGCTCTGCTGGGACGCCGGGCGCGCCCTCCGCGCCGTCCTCGAGGAACTGGCTGTTGCAGAAGGAAGTGCTTTCGTCAAATGCGGCGGAAAACTAACATTTTGTGTGTTGGGAGAGAAGCCGAACGCGAATTCTGCCGTGCTCCTACATTACACGAGTGCCAACGGCCATACAATGATGAATACACCGGTTCTCGTCCGATCACCGAAGTTAAGCATCATCTGGCCCGATTAGTACTTGGATGGGTGACCGCCTGGGAAACCCGGGTGCTGTTGGCTCTCCTTCTTTTTTTTTTTTCTTCCTTTTTGTGTCGCTACTCCTGCCAGCCCTCTTTTCACTTCTGTTGTGACAAATACGTTTCCTCAAGCATTTTAAACTACTGTGATGGTACGAAAACAAAAAAAAAAAAAAAAATGAACCAATAAAAAATGGTACTGTTGGCTCCCATGCATTTTTCCCTTTTTAAGTCGCCACCCTGCCAGCAGTCTTCTCATACTACCTTTCTGTTGTGACAAAGATGCTTTCTTAAGCATTTTAAACTAATGCAACGGTACGATAATGCGGTAATTAACTCAGTTTGAGGGAGAATGTGCTAACGAAGTTTGCCGGGAAGTCTTTGAAAACGACGAAACAGCACGAATCTGCAGGTGAGCCCCGAAATGCGTCAGCGCCATTGTTGGGCAGCACTGTACAGTTCCAAATTTGATTTGTAATCATAAATTTATTCTTTAGTAGCGTCGTCTAGTCCCGCAGACGTTTGTCGTGCTTGCGCCGTCATATGGACCACGACCCGAGCGGCAGCGAGCGGCAGTCGAGCAAAGTCGGGACAAGTCGGGACGGGGACAGGGATAGGAATGGTGCGAATGCACTGCGAACTACGCAGACACCTGGTGTGAGGCGAGGCGAGGAAGCCCATATCGCTACCAGCGGCGCCCTGCAGCACGACACTGCCACACCCCGCACAGGCCCTCCGCTGGACACCAGGGACAAGATGCGTCCTCCGCTAGTGTCGAAGGCTGCACGCGCCCAGCGAATGACAGGAGGTGCAACGAGCAGCAATGCGTCTCACACACGCGGCGGTGCGCCCGCTAATTCCGCCGTCGCTCTGCTGGGACGCCGGGCGCGCCCTCCGCGCCGTCCTCGAGGAACTGGCTGTTGCAGAAGGAAGTGCTTTCGTCAAATGCGGCGGAAAACTAACATTTTGTGTGTTGGGAGAGAAGCCGAACGCGAATTCTGCCGTGCTCCTACATTACACGAGTGCCAACGGCCATACAATGATGAATACACCGGTTCTCGTCCGATCACCGAAGTTAAGCATCATCTGGCCCGATTAGTACTTGGATGGGTGACCGCCTGGGAAACCCGGGTGCTGTTGGCTCTCCTTCTTTTTTTTTTTCTTCCTTTTTGTGTCGCTACTCCTGCCAGCCCTCTTTTCACTTCTGTTGTGACAAATACGTTTCCTCAAGCATTTTAAACTACTGTGATGGTACGAAAACAAAAAAAAAAAAAAATGAACCAATAAAAAATGGTACTGTTGGCTCCCATGCATTTTTCCCTTTTTAAGTCGCCACCCTGCCAGCAGTCTTCTCATACTACCTTTCTGTTGTGACAAAGATGCTTTCTTAAGCATTTTAAACTAATGCAACGGTACGATAATGCGGTAATTAACTCAGTTTGAGGGAGAATGTGCTAACGAAGTTTGCCGGGAAGTCTTTGAAAACGACGAAACAGCACGAATCTGCAGGTGAGCCCCGAAATGCGTCAGCGCCATTGTTGGGCAGCACTGTACAGTTCCAAATTTGATTTGTAATCATAAATTTATTCTTTAGTAGCGTCGTCTAGTCCCGCAGACGTTTGTCGTGCTTGCGCCGTCATATGGACCACGACCCGAGCGGCAGCGAGCGGCAGTCGAGCAAAGTCGGGACAAGTCGGGACGGGGACAGGGATAGGAATGGTGCGAATGCACTGCGAACTACGCAGACACCTGGTGTGAGGCGAGGCGAGGAAGCCCATATCGCTACCAGCGGCGCCCTGCAGCACGACACTGCCACACCCCGCACAGGCCCTCCGCTGGACACCAGGGACAAGATGCGTCCTCCGCTAGTGTCGAAGGCTGCACGCGCCCAGCGAATGACAGGAGGTGCAACGAGCAGCAATGCGTCTCACACACGCGGCGGTGCGCCCGCTAATTCCGCCGTCGCTCTGCTGGGACGCCGGGCGCGCCCTCCGCGCCGTCCTCGAGGAACTGGCTGTTGCAGAAGGAAGTGCTTTCGTCAAATGCGGCGGAAAACTAACATTTTGTGTGTTGGGAGAGAAGCCGAACGCGAATTCTGCCGTGCTCCTACATTACACGAGTGCCAACGGCCATACAATGATGAATACACCGGTTCTCGTCCGATCACCGAAGTTAAGCATCATCTGGCCCGATTAGTACTTGGATGGGTGACCGCCTGGGAAACCCGGGTGCTGTTGGCTCTCCTTCTTTTTTTTTTTCTTCCTTTTTGTGTCGCTACTCCTGCCAGCCCTCTTTTCACTTCTGTTGTGACAAATACGTTTCCTCAAGCATTTTAAACTACTGTGATGGTACGAAAACAAAAAAAAAAAAAAAATGAACCAATAAAAAATGGTACTGTTGGCTCCCATGCATTTTTCCCTTTTTAAGTCGCCACCCTGCCAGCAGTCTTCTCATACTACCTTTCTGTTGTGACAAAGATGCTTTCTTAAGCATTTTAAACTAATGCAACGGTACGATAATGCGGTAATTAACTCAGTTTGAGGGAGAATGTGCTAACGAAGTTTGCCGGGAAGTCTTTGAAAACGACGAAACAGCACGAATCTGCAGGTGAGCCCCGAAATGCGTCAGCGCCATTGTTGGGCAGCACTGTACAGTTCCAAATTTGATTTGTAATCATAAATTTATCCTTTAGTAGCGTCGTCTAGTCCCGCAGACGTTTGTCGTGCTTGCGCCGTCATATGGACCACGACCCGAGCGGCAGCGAGCGGCAGTCGAGCAAAGTCGGGACAAGTCGGGACGGGGACAGGGATAGGAATGGTGCGAATGCACTGCGAACTACGCAGACACCTGGTGTGAGGCGAGGCGAGGAAGCCCATATCGCTACCAGCGGCGCCCTGCAGCACGACACTGCCACACCCCGCACAGGCCCTCCGCTGGACACCAGGGACAAGATGCGTCCTCCGCTAGTGTCGAAGGCTGCACGCGCCCAGCGAATGACAGGAGGTGCAACGAGCAGCAATGCGTCTCACACACGCGGCGGTGCGCCCGCTAATTCCGCCGTCGCTCTGCTGGGACGCCGGGCGCGCCCTCCGCGCCGTCCTCGAGGAACTGGCTGTTGCAGAAGGAAGTGCTTTCGTCAAATGCGGCGGAAAACTAACATTTTGTGTGTTGGGAGAGAAGCCGAACGCGAATTCTGCCGTGCTCCTACATTACACGAGTGCCAACGGCCATACAATGATGAATACACCGGTTCTCGTCCGATCACCGAAGTTAAGCATCATCTGGCCCGATTAGTACTTGGATGGGTGACCGCCTGGGAAACCCGGGTGCTGTTGGCTCTCCTTCTTTTTTTTTTTTCTTCCTTTTTGTGTCGCTACTCCTGCCAGCCCTCTTTTCACTTCTGTTGTGACAAATACGTTTCCTCAAGCATTTTAAACTACTGTGATGGTACGAAAACAAAAAAAAAAAAAAAATGAACCAATAAAAAATGGTACTGTTGGCTCCCATGCATTTTTCCCTTTTTAAGTCGCCACCCTGCCAGCAGTCTTCTCATACTACCTTTCTGTTGTGACAAAGATGCTTTCTTAAGCATTTTAAACTAATGCAACGGTACGATAATGCGGTAATTAACTCAGTTTGAGGGAGAATGTGCTAACGAAGTTTGCCGGGAAGTCTTTGAAAACGACGAAACAGCACGAATCTGCAGGTGAGCCCCGAAATGCGTCAGCGCCATTGTTGGGCAGCACTGTACAGTTCCAAATTTGATTTGTAATCATAAATTTATTCTTTAGTAGCGTCGTCTAGTCCCGCAGACGTTTGTCGTGCTTGCGCCGTCATATGGACCACGACCCGAGCGGCAGCGAGCGGCAGTCGAGCAAAGTCGGGACAAGTCGGGACGGGGACAGGGATAGGAATGGTGCGAATGCACTGCGAACTACGCAGACACCTGGTGTGAGGCGAGGCGAGGAAGCCCATATCGCTACCAGCGGCGCCCTGCAGCACGACACTGCCACACCCCGCACAGGCCCTCCGCTGGACACCAGGGACAAGATGCGTCCTCCGCTAGTGTCGAAGGCTGCACGCGCCCAGCGAATGACAGGAGGTGCAACGAGCAGCAATGCGTCTCACACACGCGGCGGTGCGCCCGCTAATTCCGCCGTCGCTCTGCTGGGACGCCGGGCGCGCCCTCCGCGCCGTCCTCGAGGAACTGGCTGTTGCAGAAGGAAGTGCTTTCGTCAAATGCGGCGGAAAACTAACATTTTGTGTGTTGGGAGAGAAGCCGAACGCGAATTCGGCCGTGCTCCTACATTACACGAGTGCCAACGGCCATACAATGATGAATACACCGGTTCTCGTCCGATCACCGAAGTTAAGCATCATCTGGCCCGATTAGTACTTGGATGGGTGACCGCCTGGGAAACCCGGGTGCTGTTGGCTCTCCTTCTTTTTTTTTTTCTTCCTTTTTGTGTCGCTACTCCTGCCAGCCCTCTTTTCACTTCTGTTGTGACAAATACGTTTCCTCAAGCATTTTAAACTACTGTGATGGTACGAAAACAAAAAAAAAAAAAAAATGAACCAATAAAAAATGGTACTGTTGGCTCCCATGCATTTTTCCCTTTTTAAGTCGCCACCCTGCCAGCAGTCTTCTCATACTACCTTTCTGTTGTGACAAAGATGCTTTCTTAAGCATTTTAAACTAATGCAACGGTACGATAATGCGGTAATTAACTCAGTTTGAGGGAGAATGTGCTAACGAAGTTTGCCGGGAAGTCTTTGAAAACGACGAAACAGCACGAATCTGCAGGTGAGCCCCGAAATGCGTCAGCGCCATTGTTGGGCAGCACTGTACAGTTCCAAATTTGATTTGTAATCATAAATTTATTCTTTAGTAGCGTCGTCTAGTCCCGCAGACGTTTGTCGTGCTTGCGCCGTCATATGGACCACGACCCGAGCGGCAGCGAGCGGCAGTCGAGCAAAGTCGGGACAAGTCGGGACGGGGACAGGGATAGGAATGGTGCGAATGCACTGCGAACTACGCAGACACCTGGTGTGAGGCGAGGCGAGGAAGCCCATATCGCTACCAGCGGCGCCCTGCAGCACGACACTGCCACACCCCGCACAGGCCCTCCGCTGGACACCAGGGACAAGATGCGTCCTCCGCTAGTGTCGAAGGCTGCACGCGCCCAGCGAATGACAGGAGGTGCAACGAGCAGCGATGCGTCTCACACACGCGGCGGTGCGCCCGCTAATTCCGCCGTCGCTCTGCTGGGACGCCGGGCGCGCCCTCCGCGCCGTCCTCGAGGAACTGGCTGTTGCAGAAGGAAGTGCTTTCGTCAAATGCGGCGGAAAACTAACATTTTGTGTGTTGGGAGAGAAGCCGAACGCGAATTCTGCCGTGCTCCTACATTACACGAGTGCCAACGGCCATACAATGATGAATACACCGGTTCTCGTCCGATCACCGAAGTTAAGCATCATCTGGCCCGATTAGTACTTGGATGGGTGACCGCCTGGGAAACCCGGGTGCTGTTGGCTCTCCTTCTTTTTTTTTTTCTTCCTTTTTGTGTCGCTACTCCTGCCAGCCCTCTTTTCACTTCTGTTGTGACAAATACGTTTCCTCAAGCATTTTAAACTACTGTGATGGTACGAAAACAAAAAAAAAAAAAAAATGAACCAATAAAAAATGGTACTGTTGGCTCCCATGCATTTTTCCCTTTTTAAGTCGCCACCCTGCCAGCAGTCTTCTCATACTACCTTTCTGTTGTGACAAAGATGCTTTCTTAAGCATTTTAAACTAATGCAACGGTACGATAATGCGGTAATTAACTCAGTTTGAGGGAGAATGTGCTAACGAAGTTTGCCGGGAAGTCTTTGAAAACGACGAAACAGCACGAATCTGCAGGTGAGCCCCGAAATGCGTCAGCGCCATTGTTGGGCAGCACTGTACAGTTCCAAATTTGATTTGTAATCATAAATTTATTCTTTAGTAGCGTCGTCTAGTCCCGCAGACGTTTGTCGTGCTTGCGCCGTCATATGGACCACGACCCGAGCGGCAGCGAGCGGCAGTCGAGCAAAGTCGGGACAAGTCGGGACGGGGACAGGGATAGGAATGGTGCGAATGCACTGCGAACTACGCAGACACCTGGTGTGAGGCGAGGCGAGGAAGCCCATATCGCTACCAGCGGCGCCCTGCAGCACGACACTGCCACACCCCGCACAGGCCCTCCGCTGGACACCAGGGACAAGATGCGTCCTCCGCTAGTGTCGAAGGCTGCACGCGCCCAGCGAATGACAGGAGGTGCAACGAGCAGCAATGCGTCTCACACACGCGGCGGTGCGCCCGCTAATTCCGCCGTCGCTCTGCTGGGACGCCGGGCGCGCCCTCCGCGCCGTCCTCGAGGAACTGGCTGTTGCAGAAGGAAGTGCTTTCGTCAAATGCGGCGGAAAACTAACATTTTGTGTGTTGGGAGAGAAGCCGAACGCGAATTCTGCCGTGCTCCTACATTACACGAGTGCCAACGGCCATACAATGATGAATACACCGGTTCTCGTCCGATCACCGAAGTTAAGCATCATCTGGCCCGATTAGTACTTGGATGGGTGACCGCCTGGGAAACCCGGGTGCTGTTGGCTCTCCTTCTTTTTTTTTTTCTTCCTTTTTGTGTCGCTACTCCTGCCAGCCCTCTTTTCACTTCTGTTGTGACAAATACGTTTCCTCAAGCATTTTAAACTACTGTGATGGTACGAAAACAAAAAAAAAAAAAAAATGAACCAATAAAAAATGGTACTGTTGGCTCCCATGCATTTTTCCCTTTTTAAGTCGCCACCCTGCCAGCAGTCTTCTCATACTACCTTTCTGTTGTGACAAAGATGCTTTCTTAAGCATTTTAAACTAATGCAACGGTACGATAATGCGGTAATTAACTCAGTTTGAGGGAGAATGTGCTAACGAAGTTTGCCGGGAAGTCTTTGAAAACGACGAAACAGCACGAATCTGCAGGTGAGCCCCGAAATGCGTCAGCGCCATTGTTGGGCAGCACTGTACAGTTCCAAATTTGATTTGTAATCATAAATTTATTCTTTAGTAGCGTCGTCTAGTCCCGCAGACGTTTGTCGTGCTTGCGCCGTCATATGGACCACGACCCGAGCGGCAGCGAGCGGCAGTCGAGCAAAGTCGGGACAAGTCGGGACGGGGACAGGGATAGGAATGGTGCGAATGCACTGCGAACTACGCAGACACCTGGTGTGAGGCGAGGCGAGGAAGCCCATATCGCTACCAGCGGCGCCCTGCAGCACGACACTGCCACACCCCGCACAGGCCCTCCGCTGGACACCAGGGACAAGATGCGTCCTCCGCTAGTGTCGAAGGCTGCACGCGCCCAGCGAATGACAGGAGGTGCAACGAGCAGCAATGCGTCTCACACACGCGGCGGTGCGCCCGCTAATTCCGCCGTCGCTCTGCTGGGACGCCGGGCGCGCCCTCCGCGCCGTCCTCGAGGAACTGGCTGTTGCAGAAGGAAGTGCTTTCGTCAAATGCGGCGGAAAACTAACATTTTGTGTGTTGGGAGAGAAGCCGAACGCGAATTCTGCCGTGCTCCTACATTACACGAGTGCCAACGGCCATACAATGATGAATACACCGGTTCTCGTCCGATCACCGAAGTTAAGCATCATCTGGCCCGATTAGTACTTGGATGGGTGACCGCCTGGGAAACCCGGGTGCTGTTGGCTCTCCTTCTTTTTTTTTTTCTTCCTTTTTGTGTCGCTACTCCTGCCAGCCCTCTTTTCACTTCTGTTGTGACAAATACGTTTCCTCAAGCATTTTAAACTACTGTGATGGTACGAAAACAAAAAAAAAAAAAAAAATGAACCAATAAAAAATGGTACTGTTGGCTCCCATGCATTTTTCCCTTTTTAAGTCGCCACCCTGCCAGCAGTCTTCTCATACTACCTTTCTGTTGTGACAAAGATGCTTTCTTAAGCATTTTAAACTAATGCAACGGTACGATAATGCGGTAATTAACTCAGTTTGAGGGAGAATGTGCTAACGAAGTTTGCCGGGAAGTCTTTGAAAACGACGAAACAGCACGAATCTGCAGGTGAGCCCCGAAATGCGTCAGCGCCATTGTTGGGCAGCACTGTACAGTTCCAAATTTGATTTGTAATCATAAATTTATTCTTTAGTAGCGTCGTCTAGTCCCGCAGACGTTTGTCGTGCTTGCGCCGTCATATGGACCACGACCCGAGCGGCAGCGAGCGGCAGTCGAGCAAAGTCGGGACAAGTCGGGACGGGGACAGGGATAGGAATGGTGCGAATGCACTGCGAACTACGCAGACACCTGGTGTGAGGCGAGGCGAGGAAGCCCATATCGCTACCAGCGGCGCCCTGCAGCACGACACTGCCACACCCCGCACAGGCCCTCCGCTGGACACCAGGGACAAGATGCGTCCTCCGCTAGTGTCGAAGGCTGCACGCGCCCAGCGAATGACAGGAGGTGCAACGAGCAGCAATGCGTCTCACACACGCGGCGGTGCGCCCGCTAATTCCGCCGTCGCTCTGCTGGGACGCCGGGCGCGCCCTCCGCGCCGTCCTCGAGGAACTGGCTGTTGCAGAAGGAAGTGCTTTCGTCAAATGCGGCGGAAAACTAACATTTTGTGTGTTGGGAGAGAAGCCGAACGCGAATTCTGCCGTGCTCCTACATTACACGAGTGCCAACGGCCATACAATGATGAATACACCGGTTCTCGTCCGATCACCGAAGTTAAGCATCATCTGGCCCGATTAGTACTTGGATGGGTGACCGCCTGGGAAACCCGGGTGCTGTTGGCTCTCCTTCTTTTTTTTTTTCTTCCTTTTTGTGTCGCTACTCCTGCCAGCCCTCTTTTCACTTCTGTTGTGACAAATACGTTTCCTCAAGCATTTTAAACTACTGTGATGGTACGAAAACAAAAAAAAAAAAAAAAATGAACCAATAAAAAATGGTACTGTTGGCTCCCATGCATTTTTCCCTTTTTAAGTCGCCACCCTGCCAGCAGTCTTCTCATACTACCTTTCTGTTGTGACAAAGATGCTTTCTTAAGCATTTTAAACTAATGCAACGGTACGATAATGCGGTAATTAACTCAGTTTGAGGGAGAATGTGCTAACGAAGTTTGCCGGGAAGTCTTTGAAAACGACGAAACAGCACGAATCTGCAGGTGAGCCCCGAAATGCGTCAGCGCCATTGTTGGGCAGCACTGTACAGTTCCAAATTTGATTTGTAATCATAAATTTATTCTTTAGTAGCGTCGTCTAGTCCCGCAGACGTTTGTCGTGCTTGCGCCGTCATATGGACCACGACCCGAGCGGCAGCGAGCGGCAGTCGAGCAAAGTCGGGACAAGTCGGGACGGGGACAGGGATAGGAATGGTGCGAATGCACTGCGAACTACGCAGACACCTGGTGTGAGGCGAGGCGAGGAAGCCCATATCGCTACCAGCGGCGCCCTGCAGCACGACACTGCCACACCCCGCACAGGCCCTCCGCTGGACACCAGGGACAAGATGCGTCCTCCGCTAGTGTCGAAGGCTGCACGCGCCCAGCGAATGACAGGAGGTGCAACGAGCAGCAATGCGTCTCACACACGCGGCGGTGCGCCCGCTAATTCCGCCGTCGCTCTGCTGGGACGCCGGGCGCGCCCTCCGCGCCGTCCTCGAGGAACTGGCTGTTGCAGAAGGAAGTGCTTTCGTCAAATGCGGCGGAAAACTAACATTTTGTGTGTTGGGAGAGAAGCCGAACGCGAATTCTGCCGTGCTCCTACATTACACGAGTGCCAACGGCCATACAATGATGAATACACCGGTTCTCGTCCGATCACCGAAGTTAAGCATCATCTGGCCCGATTAGTACTTGGATGGGTGACCGCCTGGGAAACCCGGGTGCTGTTGGCTCTCCTTCTTTTTTTTTTTCTTCCTTTTTGTGTCGCTACTCCTGCCAGCCCTCTTTTCACTTCTGTTGTGACAAATACGTTTCCTCAAGCATTTTAAACTACTGTGATGGTACGAAAACAAAAAAAAAAAAAAAAATGAACCAATAAAAAATGGTACTGTTGGCTCCCATGCATTTTTCCCTTTTTAAGTCGCCACCCTGCCAGCAGTCTTCTCATACTACCTTTCTGTTGTGACAAAGATGCTTTCTTAAGCATTTTAAACTAATGCAACGGTACGATAATGCGGTAATTAACTCAGTTTGAGGGAGAATGTGCTAACGAAGTTTGCCGGGAAGTCTTTGAAAACGACGAAACAGCACGAATCTGCAGGTGAGCCCCGAAATGCGTCAGCGCCATTGTTGGGCAGCACTGTACAGTTCCAAATTTGATTTGTAATCATAAATTTATTCTTTAGTAGCGTCGTCTAGTCCCGCAGACGTTTGTCGTGCTTGCGCCGTCATATGGACCACGACCCGAGCGGCAGCGAGCGGCAGTCGAGCAAAGTCGGGACAAGTCGGGACGGGGACAGGGATAGGAATGGTGCGAATGCACTGCGAACTACGCAGACACCTGGTGTGAGGCGAGGCGAGGAAGCCCATATCGCTACCAGCGGCGCCCTGCAGCACGACACTGCCACACCCCGCACAGGCCCTCCGCTGGACACCAGGGACAAGATGCGTCCTCCGCTAGTGTCGAAGGCTGCACGCGCCCAGCGAATGACAGGAGGTGCAACGAGCAGCAATGCGTCTCACACACGCGGCGGTGCGCCCGCTAATTCCGCCGTCGCTCTGCTGGGACGCCGGGCGCGCCCTCCGCGCCGTCCTCGAGGAACTGGCTGTTGCAGAAGGAAGTGCTTTCGTCAAATGCGGCGGAAAACTAACATTTTGTGTGTTGGGAGAGAAGCCGAACGCGAATTCTGCCGTGCTCCTACATTACACGAGTGCCAACGGCCATACAATGATGAATACACCGGTTCTCGTCCGATCACCGAAGTTAAGCATCATCTGGCCCGATTAGTACTTGGATGGGTGACCGCCTGGGAAACCCGGGTGCTGTTGGCTCTCCTTCTTTTTTTTTTTCTTCCTTTTTGTGTCGCTACTCCTGCCAGCCCTCTTTTCACTTCTGTTGTGACAAATACGTTTCCTCAAGCATTTTAAACTACTGTGATGGTACGAAAACAAAAAAAAAAAAAAAATGAACCAATAAAAAATGGTACTGTTGGCTCCCATGCATTTTTCCCTTTTTAAGTCGCCACCCTGCCAGCAGTCTTCTCATACTACCTTTCTGTTGTGACAAAGATGCTTTCTTAAGCATTTTAAACTAATGCAACGGTACGATAATGCGGTAATTAACTCAGTTTGAGGGAGAATGTGCTAACGAAGTTTGCCGGGAAGTCTTTGAAAACGACGAAACAGCACGAATCTGCAGGTGAGCCCCGAAATGCGTCAGCGCCATTGTTGGGCAGCACTGTACAGTTCCAAATTTGATTTGTAATCATAAATTTATTCTTTAGTAGCGTCGTCTAGTCCCGCAGACGTTTGTCGTGCTTGCGCCGTCATATGGACCACGACCCGAGCGGCAGCGAGCGGCAGTCGAGCAAAGTCGGGACAAGTCGGGACGGGGACAGGGATAGGAATGGTGCGAATGCACTGCGAACTACGCAGACACCTGGTGTGAGGCGAGGCGAGGAAGCCCATATCGCTACCAGCGGCGCCCTGCAGCACGACACTGCCACACCCCGCACAGGCCCTCCGCTGGACACCAGGGACAAGATGCGTCCTCCGCTAGTGTCGAAGGCTGCACGCGCCCAGCGAATGACAGGAGGTGCAACGAGCAGCAATGCGTCTCACACACGCGGCGGTGCGCCCGCTAATTCCGCCGTCGCTCTGCTGGGACGCCGGGCGCGCCCTCCGCGCCGTCCTCGAGGAACTGGCTGTTGCAGAAGGAAGTGCTTTCGTCAAATGCGGCGGAAAACTAACATTTTGTGTGTTGGGAGAGAAGCCGAACGCGAATTCTGCCGTGCTCCTACATTACACGAGTGCCAACGGCCATACAATGATGAATACACCGGTTCTCGTCCGATCACCGAAGTTAAGCATCATCTGGCCCGATTAGTACTTGGATGGGTGACCGCCTGGGAAACCCGGGTGCTGTTGGCTCTCCTTCTTTTTTTTTTTCTTCCTTTTTGTGTCGCTACTCCTGCCAGCCCTCTTTTCACTTCTGTTGTGACAAATACGTTTCCTCAAGCATTTTAAACTACTGTGATGGTACGAAAACAAAAAAAAAAAAAAAATGAACCAATAAAAAATGGTACTGTTGGCTCCCATGCATTTTTCCCTTTTTAAGTCGCCACCCTGCCAGCAGTCTTCTCATACTACCTTTCTGTTGTGACAAAGATGCTTTCTTAAGCATTTTAAACTAATGCAACGGTACGATAATGCGGTAATTAACTCAGTTTGAGGGAGAATGTGCTAACGAAGTTTGCCGGGAAGTCTTTGAAAACGACGAAACAGCACGAATCTGCAGGTGAGCCCCGAAATGCGTCAGCGCCATTGTTGGGCAGCACTGTACAGTTCCAAATTTGATTTGTAATCATAAATTTATTCTTTAGTAGCGTCGTCTAGTCCCGCAGACGTTTGTCGTGCTTGCGCCGTCATATGGACCACGACCCGAGCGGCAGCGAGCGGCAGTCGAGCAAAGTCGGGACAAGTCGGGACGGGGACAGGGATAGGAATGGTGCGAATGCACTGCGAACTACGCAGACACCTGGTGTGAGGCGAGGCGAGGAAGCCCATATCGCTACCAGCGGCGCCCTGCAGCACGACACTGCCACACCCCGCACAGGCCCTCCGCTGGACACCAGGGACAAGATGCGTCCTCCGCTAGTGTCGAAGGCTGCACGCGCCCAGCGAATGACAGGAGGTGCAACGAGCAGCAATGCGTCTCACACACGCGGCGGTGCGCCCGCTAATTCCGCCGTCGCTCTGCTGGGACGCCGGGCGCGCCCTCCGCGCCGTCCTCGAGGAACTGGCTGTTGCAGAAGGAAGTGCTTTCGTCAAATGCGGCGGAAAACTAACATTTTGTGTGTTGGGAGAGAAGCCGAACGCGAATTCTGCCGTGCTCCTACATTACACGAGTGCCAACGGCCATACAATGATGAATACACCGGTTCTCGTCCGATCACCGAAGTTAAGCATCATCTGGCCCGATTAGTACTTGGATGGGTGACCGCCTGGGAAACCCGGGTGCTGTTGGCTCTCCTTCTTTTTTTTTTTCTTCCTTTTTGTGTCGCTACTCCTGCCAGCCCTCTTTTCACTTCTGTTGTGACAAATACGTTTCCTCAAGCATTTTAAACTACTGTGATGGTACGAAAACAAAAAAAAAAAAAAAAATGAACCAATAAAAAATGGTACTGTTGGCTCCCATGCATTTTTCCCTTTTTAAGTCGCCACCCTGCCAGCAGTCTTCTCATACTACCTTTCTGTTGTGACAAAGATGCTTTCTTAAGCATTTTAAACTAATGCAACGGTACGATAATGCGGTAATTAACTCAGTTTGAGGGAGAATGTGCTAACGAAGTTTGCCGGGAAGTCTTTGAAAACGACGAAACAGCACGAATCTGCAGGTGAGCCCCGAAATGCGTCAGCGCCATTGTTGGGCAGCACTGTACAGTTCCAAATTTGATTTGTAATCATAAATTTATTCTTTAGTAGCGTCGTCTAGTCCCGCAGACGTTTGTCGTGCTTGCGCCGTCATATGGACCACGACCCGAGCGGCAGCGAGCGGCAGTCGAGCAAAGTCGGGACAAGTCGGGACGGGGACAGGGATAGGAATGGTGCGAATGCACTGCGAACTACGCAGACACCTGGTGTGAGGCGAGGCGAGGAAGCCCATATCGCTACCAGCGGCGCCCTGCAGCACGACACTGCCACACCCCGCACAGGCCCTCCGCTGGACACCAGGGACAAGATGCGTCCTCCGCTAGTGTCGAAGGCTGCACGCGCCCAGCGAATGACAGGAGGTGCAACGAGCAGCAATGCGTCTCACACACGCGGCGGTGCGCCCGCTAATTCCGCCGTCGCTCTGCTGGGACGCCGGGCGCGCCCTCCGCGCCGTCCTCGAGGAACTGGCTGTTGCAGAAGGAAGTGCTTTCGTCAAATGCGGCGGAAAACTAACATTTTGTGTGTTGGGAGAGAAGCCGAACGCGAATTCTGCCGTGCTCCTACATTACACGAGTGCCAACGGCCATACAATGATGAATACACCGGTTCTCGTCCGATCACCGAAGTTAAGCATCATCTGGCCCGATTAGTACTTGGATGGGTGACCGCCTGGGAAACCCGGGTGCTGTTGGCTCTCCTTCTTTTTTTTTTTCTTCCTTTTTGTGTCGCTACTCCTGCCAGCCCTCTTTTCACTTCTGTTGTGACAAATACGTTTCCTCAAGCATTTTAAACTACTGTGATGGTACGAAAACAAAAAAAAAAAAAAAATGAACCAATAAAAAATGGTACTGTTGGCTCCCATGCATTTTTCCCTTTTTAAGTCGCCACCCTGCCAGCAGTCTTCTCATACTACCTTTCTGTTGTGACAAAGATGCTTTCTTAAGCATTTTAAACTAATGCAACGGTACGATAATGCGGTAATTAACTCAGTTTGAGGGAGAATGTGCTAACGAAGTTTGCCGGGAAGTCTTTGAAAACGACGAAACAGCACGAATCTGCAGGTGAGCCCCGAAATGCGTCAGCGCCATTGTTGGGCAGCACTGTACAGTTCCAAATTTGATTTGTAATCATAAATTTATTCTTTAGTAGCGTCGTCTAGTCCCGCAGACGTTTGTCGTGCTTGCGCCGTCATATGGACCACGACCCGAGCGGCAGCGAGCGGCAGTCGAGCAAAGTCGGGACAAGTCGGGACGGGGACAGGGATAGGAATGGTGCGAATGCACTGCGAACTACGCAGACACCTGGTGTGAGGCGAGGCGAGGAAGCCCATATCGCTACCAGCGGCGCCCTGCAGCACGACACTGCCACACCCCGCACAGGCCCTCCGCTGGACACCAGGGACAAGATGCGTCCTCCGCTAGTGTCGAAGGCTGCACGCGCCCAGCGAATGACAGGAGGTGCAACGAGCAGCAATGCGTCTCACACACGCGGCGGTGCGCCCGCTAATTCCGCCGTCGCTCTGCTGGGACGCCGGGCGCGCCCTCCGCGCCGTCCTCGAGGAACTGGCTGTTGCAGAAGGAAGTGCTTTCGTCAAATGCGGCGGAAAACTAACATTTTGTGTGTTGGGAGAGAAGCCGAACGCGAATTCTGCCGTGCTCCTACATTACACGAGTGCCAACGGCCATACAATGATGAATACACCGGTTCTCGTCCGATCACCGAAGTTAAGCATCATCTGGCCCGATTAGTACTTGGATGGGTGACCGCCTGGGAAACCCGGGTGCTGTTGGCTCTCCTTCTTTTTTTTTTTCTTCCTTTTTGTGTCGCTACTCCTGCCAGCCCTCTTTTCACTTCTGTTGTGACAAATACGTTTCCTCAAGCATTTTAAACTACTGTGATGGTACGAAAACAAAAAAAAAAAAAAAATGAACCAATAAAAAATGGTACTGTTGGCTCCCATGCATTTTTCCCTTTTTAAGTCGCCACCCTGCCAGCAGTCTTCTCATACTACCTTTCTGTTGTGACAAAGATGCTTTCTTAAGCATTTTAAACTAATGCAACGGTACGATAATGCGGTAATTAACTCAGTTTGAGGGAGAATGTGCTAACGAAGTTTGCCGGGAAGTCTTTGAAAACGACGAAACAGCACGAATCTGCAGGTGAGCCCCGAAATGCGTCAGCGCCATTGTTGGGCAGCACTGTACAGTTCCAAATTTGATTTGTAATCATAAATTTATTCTTTAGTAGCGTCGTCTAGTCCCGCAGACGTTTGTCGTGCTTGCGCCGTCATATGGACCACGACCCGAGCGGCAGCGAGCGGCAGTCGAGCAAAGTCGGGACAAGTCGGGACGGGGACAGGGATAGGAATGGTGCGAATGCACTGCGAACTACGCAGACACCTGGTGTGAGGCGAGGCGAGGAAGCCCATATCGCTACCAGCGGCGCCCTGCAGCACGACACTGCCACACCCCGCACAGGCCCTCCGCTGGACACCAGGGACAAGATGCGTCCTCCGCTAGTGTCGAAGGCTGCACGCGCCCAGCGAATGACAGGAGGTGCAACGAGCAGCAATGCGTCTCACACACGCGGCGGTGCGCCCGCTAATTCCGCCGTCGCTCTGCTGGGACGCCGGGCGCGCCCTCCGCGCCGTCCTCGAGGAACTGGCTGTTGCAGAAGGAAGTGCTTTCGTCAAATGCGGCGGAAAACTAACATTTTGTGTGTTGGGAGAGAAGCCGAACGCGAATTCTGCCGTGCTCCTACATTACACGAGTGCCAACGGCCATACAATGATGAATACACCGGTTCTCGTCCGATCACCGAAGTTAAGCATCATCTGGCCCGATTAGTACTTGGATGGGTGACCGCCTGGGAAACCCGGGTGCTGTTGGCTCTCCTTCTTTTTTTTTTTCTTCCTTTTTGTGTCGCTACTCCTGCCAGCCCTCTTTTCACTTCTGTTGTGACAAATACGTTTCCTCAAGCATTTTAAACTACTGTGATGGTACGAAAACAAAAAAAAAAAAAAAAATGAACCAATAAAAAATGGTACTGTTGGCTCCCATGCATTTTTCCCTTTTTAAGTCGCCACCCTGCCAGCAGTCTTCTCATACTACCTTTCTGTTGTGACAAAGATGCTTTCTTAAGCATTTTAAACTAATGCAACGGTACGATAATGCGGTAATTAACTCAGTTTGAGGGAGAATGTGCTAACGAAGTTTGCCGGGAAGTCTTTGAAAACGACGAAACAGCACGAATCTGCAGGTGAGCCCCGAAATGCGTCAGCGCCATTGTTGGGCAGCACTGTACAGTTCCAAATTTGATTTGTAATCATAAATTTATTCTTTAGTAGCGTCGTCTAGTCCCGCAGACGTTTGTCGTGCTTGCGCCGTCATATGGACCACGACCCGAGCGGCAGCGAGCGGCAGTCGAGCAAAGTCGGGACAAGTCGGGACGGGGACAGGGATAGGAATGGTGCGAATGCACTGCGAACTACGCAGACACCTGGTGTGAGGCGAGGCGAGGAAGCCCATATCGCTACCAGCGGCGCCCTGCAGCACGACACTGCCACACCCCGCACAGGCCCTCCGCTGGACACCAGGGACAAGATGCGTCCTCCGCTAGTGTCGAAGGCTGCACGCGCCCAGCGAATGACAGGAGGTGCAACGAGCAGCAATGCGTCTCACACACGCGGCGGTGCGCCCGCTAATTCCGCCGTCGCTCTGCTGGGACGCCGGGCGCGCCCTCCGCGCCGTCCTCGAGGAACTGGCTGTTGCAGAAGGAAGTGCTTTCGTCAAATGCGGCGGAAAACTAACATTTTGTGTGTTGGGAGAGAAGCCGAACGCGAATTCTGCCGTGCTCCTACATTACACGAGTGCCAACGGCCATACAATGATGAATACACCGGTTCTCGTCCGATCACCGAAGTTAAGCATCATCTGGCCCGATTAGTACTTGGATGGGTGACCGCCTGGGAAACCCGGGTGCTGTTGGCTCTCCTTCTTTTTTTTTTTTCTTCCTTTTTGTGTCGCTACTCCTGCCAGCCCTCTTTTCACTTCTGTTGTGACAAATACGTTTCCTCAAGCATTTTAAACTACTGTGATGGTACGAAAACACAAAAAAAAAAAAAAAATGAACCAATAAAAAATGGTACTGTTGGCTCCCATGCATTTTTTCCCTTTTTAAGTCGCCACCCTGCCAGCAGTCTTCTCATACTACCTTTCTGTTGTGACAAAGATGCTTTCTTAAGCATTTTAAACTAATGCAACGGTACGATAATGCGGTAATTAACTCAGTTTGAGGGAGAATGTGCTAACGAAGTTTGCCGGGAAGTCTTTGAAAACGACGAAACAGCACGAATCTGCAGGTGAGCCCCGAAATGCGTCAGCGCCATTGTTGGGCAGCACTGTACAGTTCCAAATTTGATTTGTAATCATAAATTTATTCTTTAGTAGCGTCGTCTAGTCCCGCAGACGTTTGTCGTGCTTGCGCCGTCATATGGACCACGACCCGAGCGGCAGCGAGCGGCAGTCGAGCAAAGTCGGGACAAGTCGGGACGGGGACAGGGATAGGAATGGTGCGAATGCACTGCGAACTACGCAGAACACCTGGTGTGAGGCGAGGCGAGGAAGCCCATATCGCTACCAGCGGCGCCCTGCAGCACGACACTGCCACACCCCGCACAGGCCCCTCCGCTGGACACCAGGGACAAGATGCGTCCTCCGCTAGTGTCGAAGGCTGCACGCGCCCAGCGAATGACAGGAGGTGCAACGAGCAGCAATGCGTCTCACACACGCGGCGGTGCGCCCGCTAATTCCGCCGTCGCTGCTGGGACGCCGGGCGCGCCCTCCGCGCCGTCCTCGAGGAACTGGCTGTTGCAGAAGGAAGTGCTTTCGTCAAATGCGGCGGAAAACTAACATTTTGTGTGTTGGGGAGAGAAGCCGAACGCGAATTCTGCCGTGCTCCTACATTACACGAGTGCCAACGGCCATACAATGATGAATACACCGGTTCTCGTCCGATCACCGAAGTTAAGCATCATCTGGCCCGATTAGTACTTGGATGGGTGACCGCCTGGGAAACCCGGGTGCTGTTGGCTCTCCTTCTTTTTTTTTTTCTTCCTTTTTGTGTCGCTACTCCTGCCAGCCCTCTTTTCACTTCTGTTGTGACAAATACGTTTCCTCAAGCATTTTAAACTACTGTGATGGTACGAAAACAAAAAAAAAAAAAAAATGAACCAATAAAAAATGGTACTGTTGGCTCCCATGCATTTTTCCCTTTTTAAGTCGCCACCCTGCCAGCAGTCTTCTCATACTACCTTTCTGTTGTGACAAAGATGCTTTCTTAAGCATTTTAAACTAATGCAACGGTACGATAATGCGGTAATTAACTCAGTTTGAGGGAGAATGTGCTAACGAAGTTTGCCGGGAAGTCTTTGAAAACGACGAAACAGCACGAATCTGCAGGTGAGCCCCGAAATGCGTCAGCGCCATTGTTGGGCAGCACTGTACAGTTCCAAATTTGATTTGTAATCATAAATTTATTCTTTAGTAGCGTCGTCTAGTCCCGCAGACGTTTGTCGTGCTTGCGCCCGTCATATGGACCACGACCCGAGCGGCAGCGAGCGGCAGTCGAGCAAAGTCGGGACAAGTCGGGACGGGGACAGGGATAGGAATGGTGCGAATGCACTGCGAACTACGCAGACACCCTGGTGTGAGGCGAGGCGAGGAAGCCCATATCGCTACCAGCGGCGCCCTGCAGCACGACACTGCCACACCCCGCACAGGCCCTCCGCTGGACACCCAGGGACAAGATGCGTCCTCCGCTAGTGTCGAAGGCTGCACGCGCCCAGCGAATGACAGGAGGTGCAACGAGCAGCAATGCGTCTCACACACGCGGCGGTGCGCCCGCTAATTCCGCCGTCGCTCTGCTGGGACGCCGGGGCGCGCCCTCCGCGCCGTCCTCGAGGAACTGGCTGTTGCAGAAGGAAGTGCTTTCGTCAAATGCGGCGGAAAACTAACATTTTGTGTGTTGGGAGAGAAGCCGAACGCGAATTCTGCCGTGCTCCTACATTACACGAGTGCCAACGGCCATACAATGATGAATACACCGGTTCTCGTCCGATCACCGAAGTTAAGCATCATCTGGCCCCGATTAGTACTTGGATGGGTGACCGCCTGGGAAACCCGGGTGCTGTTGGCTCTCCTTCTTTTTTTTTTTCTTCCTTTTTGTGTCGCTACTCCTGCCAGCCCTCTTTTCACTTCTGTTGTGACAAATACGTTTCCTCAAGCATTTTAAACTACTGTGATGGTACGAAAACAAAAAAAAAAAAAAAATGAACCAATAAAAAATGGTACTGTTGGCTCCCATGCATTTTTCCCTTTTTAAGTCGCCACCCTGCCAGCAGTCTTCTCATACTACCTTTCTGTTGTGACAAAGATGCTTTCTTAAGCATTTTAAACTAATGCAACGGTACGATAATGCGGTAATTTAACTCAGTTTGAGGGAGAATGTGCTAACGAAGTTTGCCGGGAAGTCTTTGAAAACGACGAAACAGCACGAATCTGCAGGTGAGCCCCGAAATGCGTCAGCGCCATTGTTGGGCAGCACTGTACAGTTCCAAATTTGATTTGTAATCATAAATTTATTCTTTAGTAGCGTCGTCTAGTCCCGCAGACGTTTGTCGTGCTTGCGCCGTCATATGGACCACGACCCGAGCGGCAGCGAGCGGCAGTCGAGCAAAGTCGGGACAAGTCGGGACGGGGACAGGGATAGGAATGGTGCGAATGCACTGCGAACTACGCAGGACACCTGGTGTGAGGCGAGGCGAGGAAGCCCATATCGCTACCAGCGGCGCCCTGCAGCACGACACTGCCACACCCCGCACAGGCCCTCCGCTGGACACCAGGGACAAGATGCGTCCTCCGCTAGTGTCGAAGGCTGCACGCGCCCAGCGAATGACAGGAGGTGCAACGAGCAGCAATGCGTCTCACACACGCGGCGGTGCGCCCCGCTAATTCCGCCGTCGCTCTGCTGGGACGGGGCGCGCCCTCCGCGCCGTCCTCGAGGAACTGGCTGTTGCAGAAGGAAGTGCTTTCGTCAAATGCGGCGGAAAACTAACATTTTGTGTGTTGGGAGAGAAGCCGAACGCGAATTTCTGCCGTGCTCCTACATTACACGAGTGCCAACGGCCATACAATGATGAATACACCGGTTCTCGTCCGATCACCGAAGTTAAGCATCATCTGGCCCGATTAGTACTTGGATGGGTGACCGCCTGGGAAACCCGGGTGCTGTTGGCTCTCCTTCTTTTTTTTTTTCTTCCTTTTTGTGTCGCTACTCCTGCCAGCCCTCTTTTCACTTCTGTTGTGACAAATACGTTCCTCAAGCATTTTAAACTACTGTGATGGTACGAAAACAAAAAAAAAAAAAAAATGAACCAATAAAAAAATGGTACTGTTGGCTCCCATGCATTTTTCCCTTTTTAAGTCGCCCACCCTGCCAGCAGTCTTCTCATACTACCTTTCTGTTGTGACAAAGATGCTTTCTTAAGCATTTTAAACTAATGCAACGGTACGATAATGCGGTAATTAACTCAGTTTGAGGGAGAATGTGCTAACGAAGTTTGCCGGAAGTCTTTGAAAACGACGAAACAGCACGAATCTGCAGGTGAGCCCCGAAATGCGTCAGCGCCATTGTTGGGCAGCACTGTACAGTTCCAAATTTGATTTGTAATCATAAATTTATTCTTTAGTAGCGTCGTCTAGTCCCGCAGACGTTTGTCGTGCTTGCGCCGTCATATGGACCACGACCCGAGCGGCAGCGAGCGGCAGTCGAGCAAA